>NW_019394586.1:0-68702 GCF_000612105.2 Orussus abietinus | reverse complement strand
CGCCATCTCGAGTGCGTGAGTCCCTGTCAGAAATTTGTTGCGCCGCCCTTGGTCGCAAAAAATGGTGAAAGCTCATGTACAAAAGCAGAGGGCAGCACACGATGCGATCGCGCGACGCTGCCCGTGAGCAATCTCCCAACTCATCTCTGGTTACAACGGAAGTGCGTCATGACGCTGACTTTCAATAGCCAATCTTGTCGTGGCGACAAGCAGCAACCAATGAGCGAAGCAAATTTCTCCCCTCTACCGTTTCAGTAAAAAAGAATCGGTTTCTCAATTCTGTGAGTAAAGAATCGATTCTCAAGAAAATCGAATAGTAAAGAATCGATTCTAAAAATCGAATCGGGATTAAACATCCCTACTCAGCTCCCTTATCTAAAATCTCGCTACATGCTATATCCATTTCTTCACGGGTCCCGGCCATGAACTAAAAAAACTCTGAATTTTCCGAATATCCGTCATTTTCTGAATTATTTCCTTTCCGGCTCACAAGGATACAAAAGTAACAGAATATTTCCTGTAATTAGATATTTTTCATCACCCAACTCTGGATCTCGTTTACTCCAATAAAACAAAATTAAGCTCATTTACAATTCGTTGGGCTTCGAAAGCCGGGAAAATATTCAGTATAAATTTATATCCTGGCATATTTGAGCAGATCGAATATATTTGATATTTGATTGCTATTTAAACGCACTTGCGAAAACTCTTGAAAACTCTTCGAACCCTCGAAGTGCCCGGTGCAGCTGCGTTCCACTGCGTTCGCTGCACGCCGCGGATAAACCATAAACCGAGCAGTGCAGTTGAGTGCAGCGTGCAGTCAACGTCAGCGAAAGTCGCGCTCTGTTGCCTGGCCTGTATCTCGACTCGAGAGCGACTGCTCTGCGCTTTGGCCAAAGTTAATCGCAGAAAGGGCCGCCCTAGATGTCGGAAAGGGACGCACGCTCTTCCGGGGAGCCCTCGACGCGGGAGGATCGCGGTAGGGCGTGCAAGCGAGTTTGAAAATTGCGGCCGTCCAGGGTTACAGTCGAAGTGCATCCGAATGTAAACATGGCCGCCGCTGTGTTGTGTGACGAGTGTTTGTTGTGTGCGCCCGAGCTCGAAGACATCGTCCCAGGGTCGCAATAGCCGACGAGAAATATGCGTACTAAGGACCCAGGTAAATAGAGCCGATTGGGGTGAGCCGCGATTAAGCCGGAGACCTGGAAAGCCGTTTCGCCAGCGACCGCGCAAGGGTGGACCCTTTACCGTCTCTCTGTGTATCTCGATGAAAATTGCAGGTTTTTCGGTGACCCGTACGCTAGCCAAGCTGACCCGAAGGCCCGTTCGCGGGACGAAGGGCACCTCGGGGGAGCACGAGTCGGTTTAGGACCCTCCTGGCGAACGGGGCGTTATGGCAGGTGGATAGAGGACGCGAAACAGCTGGGTTGCTAGGTGGTTCAGCTGACTGCCAATTGACCTGCAAACCTCATTGGCGTGAAAGGGTCGGATTGTGTTTTTCTAATTGGCTGATCGTTCTTTGTCGGGGCCTTTATTTTGGAACCTTGTCTATGGATAAGGAGTTTTAATCACTGGAATCGCATCTGGCTCCAGTATGTCCGTGCCTCTAATTGAAAGATGCATTTTCGCGAAAGACTCGATTTTGTAAACGGCAGAGGTTTAGTTATTCGAGGGTGCGTTATGGAATTGTTGAAATGTAAATTAATATTACGATCACATTCTTCAAAGGTGTGTTAGTCGATAGAGATCAGGTTAGTTATTTGGAATATGAGAGACATAAATTGACTTAGGATCCATTCGGTTAAGAAGGTATTGGATCGATGCATGATTAACATGACGTTTTGTTATTTCTTATTTATTTTGCAGTGCAATGTTAATTATGCATTAATCTAATATTACATATATAGTTGGTAGATAAAGGATGCAAAACGGTTGGGTTGCTAGGTGGCTCATTTGATGGATAATTAACTTGCAGACCTTGTTGGCGTGAAAGGGTTAGATTGTTTTTCTAATTGGCTTATTATTCTTTGTCAGGATCTTTATTCTAGAAACACGTCCATGGATAAAGTGTTTTAATCACTGGAATTGCACCTGTCTTAAGTACATAGCTGTAGCTTCGTTACAAAGATGCATTTTTGTGAAAACCTCAATTTTGTAAACTGTATAGGAGTACTTATTTCGGAGTTCGTCCTAACCTTGTTGGAATGAACATTATAGTTGAGATCAAATTTTTTGAAGATGTGTTAATCAATTATTTGGAATATGGAGAGCACCGTGGGAAATATGAATTGGTATAAGATCCATTTGGTGATAAAAGTATTAGGTTGCTGCATAATTAATGTTACACTTTGTTATTCCTGATTTACCTTGCAGTAACATTAATTATGCACCAACCGAATATAATTGGTAAATCGAGGATACAAAGCAGTTGGATTGCCCGTGGTTCATTTTACTGATAATTAACTTGCAAGCCTCGTTGGTGTGGAAGGATCGGATATATTTCTCTCATTGACTAACGACTTCTTATGAGGGTTTTTATTGTTAGTCTGAAGTTAGTATAGAACGTCTGTATCAGTATTTTTTAATTGCTAACACTTGTCCTAATTAATTGTTTGTGACTCCAAGGAGAAGATGCGTTCTTGTACCAATAATCTCAATCCTATAAACCATGGAGAAATAATAATTCTCAGGTTTATCATGGAGTCATTGCAATGTTATGTTTAAGACAAATTCTTATCCGTTAAGGAAATCCAGTGTTTTAGGGATAAACGGTGGTCCAAGAAAACATACGAGCAAAAGTATCTTTTAATTGATTTGTGATTAAAACCTAAACTATAATTCACCCCTAACGTACATGTGAAAGCTGTATCCTTAAAAAATAATAATATAGAAACTAAAATGGATTAATTAATTTCAGGCTGGTGTCTGGGAAAGCGATGAATGTATTTCGGGCCCTACTCCCCTGTGCGTTGCAGCGTGGTGGAGAAAGCGAAGACAGTATCGAGGGTTGTTGGTCTACTGGAGAAAGACGAGGGGATGATTCACGTATGACCCATAGAATGGGAGCATCAGCTTCTTCCAGTCTCGCCGCCATAGGTGGAGACCCGCTTCAAGCAGCTCGACTTTCATCTCCTGGAAGTACTGATCAAGTTGGTATAATTGTGAGGTAGGTAACTTATATTACTTTCATTAAAATACATTCAAAGGAATGTTCAATATAAAGTAGAAAATGTTATTCGACCATATAACGAGTACACATTGTATCAGACATGAGAACAAATGACACCATTGATTCTAAAATAACGCGGTATGGAATCATAGATTCCTTGATATCTTGGCTTAAATATATCATTGGCAAATGTCAAGATATTGATAAGATTAATCATCTGCATATGTTGTACGGAGAGAATCAGTTTATTATGATTTGGGAACTTAAATTACTACACCTGATTCACTGACATTTGAATGTAACTGTACGTAAAACGATGAGTGATTATTTTTATCAGCTTAAAACCTATTAGTATGAGAATACACTTTGATAATAATATCAACAAAGGTGTTTCCCAGCTTATCTTATGTACATCGTCTTGATATTTTCAATGTCACCGACAGGAATTCAAACATTGTTTAAACGGATATTTTCAATTGACATGGCAATGAATACTCAAAACAGTGATATCGACCATTGCTGAAACACTTCAATGTGATTGATGCATTTTTACTTTAAAAATTACTTATACATTCATTGTTTCATTAACAAAAGAAAATCGTAAATAAGAAGAGTATGAAGATACATTACCATACTTTGGGAACTAATTTAATTTGAATTCTTTATTTTACCTCAAACAGAAATCAATTCATCATCCAACGACGTTGTTTCGTCATAGACACTGAAAAAGAAAGTTAAAAATACTATGACACGATATTACATATACCTATGATGGTGGCACATTTAATTGCATGAATATATCTTAAGTAACATTAGCGACATGTTAATTTACGACGTATCCGGGTGGTAGAACCGACAAATTACTACGAGGACTAACAGTTTTAGTTGCAATCAAAAGTTATATAAAATGCAGTAGTATGAAATGACTATCCCATGTTGCACAAAACTTTCAACAAAAACGTTATAAAACTACTGTATTTTGTTTGATAGTGTAGTTTAAAAATCTAAAAAAAAAGCAATATTACTTATCTCATACAAGGACAGTGTTTAAATCGAACGATAGTTTATTTAATTACCATTTTCAGAACATCCGCTGCGCTTTTGATTTTACGCGATATAGAAGGAATTGCTGCTCTCAGAGTTTCGATAAAGTCAGACTTCGTTTCATCCATCGTTTTCCATAACTTTGAGAGCATTACTTTTGGCGGCTCCTTATCTCGTAACTTCTGTTAGCATTTTGGAAAGTTTAATTGCTATGAATGTGAATTAAATGGGAGTCGATAAGCTCTGAAGTCTAGCTATTCCGAGGTACAACCGAATTCAACGGAGTAATGAAGCGAATTTCACGTTCGCTGATTGTTTTTGTCGTTTCGTACACGGTTTCATGTACATACGCGAATCTATAAAAAGAAAAGCCTGTGTTTAATAGGCATGTTTAAAATGTCGCAACAAGTGGTATACTTCGGCGGGAAGAATATTAAATTACACGAAGTACATGTGAAACTTGGCTCATTGACTTTTAAGTGAATGCATAATGACTCTCTGTTACTTTGTTTCAGGGAGAAGAAAAAGAAAGTGACCGGTTTCGCAACGTTAAGAAGAAAGTTTATTAGGAGACGTCGTTCCTCAAAGGCTTGCGACCACGGCAGGATCATCAGGGAGCTGGTATCCACATGGAGCCCCTTAGAAGCAGGAGCACTTTTAGAGGAATATGAGGCTCTGGCCGCTTTGAAGGATTTACACGTCCAGGCCGAACTCGCTAGGCCCCCGGCCACCACGTTCAAACAAGATCTTTCGACGTTATACGACTACAAACATTGTACGGACGTGGTGCTGGTTTACCGGGGAGCCTGTTTCCCGGTCCACAGAGCTCTCATCTCGGCCCGATGCCCATACTTTCGCGAACTCTTAGCAGGATGTCCAGGTAAAAATATAACAAACAGAAACATTGAAACCAAGGTTGAGCTGATTTAAGTAATTTGATTAAAATCACTAGTATCACACATGGGAATCTTTTGGAGTTAAAAATTCGAAAGTCTTAATTCTAATATTTATTTGCAGAAAGAAAATAATCAGTATTTTTTACATATATTTAAATAAAAGACGTCTCACGCACGCACACCAGAGAATATCTCTACACAAACTGTAAACATTAAGCATAGCTTAACTATTATAATGTTTATAAAGAAATTCGAACTTACATGGTTTTTGATTGCCCAGTTTATTCCTAATATTTGAATGTGCAATCCTATATACAAAAAAAGTTTTTTCTACACATCAGCAGATGATACTACAATGCACAATATGGGAATTATCAGATCGTGGCTCCATTATTCTCGACTTGCGAAAACAAATTATAATAGTTTATGTGTAATATTGATTTAGTCTAATCTTTTGAATGAGAAGTTTTTTTAAATAATTAACGTATTTTTTTAATCGTGACTAAAAAAGTCAATTATATATATTATTTTTTTAAAATAAATTATGATTTTTATCAATCTTGAGTGGTATATACATTTTGAAGCAGAGGAAAACTCCTAATTATAATCGTATAAAGTCTATTGCAAGAAAACGAGTTTTGCACGTTCTAATGTCCACTCTTTTCACGTCAATGTTATTGTTGCGTCTATTTTACACCTGTTAAGGTAATATGAAAAGCGCCGAGAAATTTCATCGTCATCAGTAAAATCGAATGCTGATATACCATCTAACTGCTAGACTATCTGAATTTGCGAACCACGTTACCGACATTTATATTTATGTTGTTATCCGTTGCACTTTGCATTGCGAATTATACACAGTAGTATACTCCATATGTCATTTTAATAGAATCATTATGAAGAAATCGAAATAAAACTCCAAAAATCCCCTGAGCTGGTGATTATTAATAATATACTTAACACTATGGTTCTATTTGTTGTTTCAGCAGTAACTAATCTTTTGCTCCGAGAACAATTACAGTGCACGGGGTACCTGCGTCGTACACCTCAAATTCACGGATAAACTTTTTTCCCCTTTTTCGAGTTCAAAAGTATAACTTCCTGCGAATATAATGTTTTACAAGCGATTAGGTATAATTCCTAACACTCAGTCGTTACTTTAGAGCCTTCTAGAAATGAATAATGACAAAAATATGTGACTTGGTTCTGGTCTAAAGTAAATAAAGAAAATTTTTTGTTAAAAAAGCTAATTTTTTTAACGGCCTTATGGCCTCTATAATCGTGAGTTAAAATTTAAGACGAATCGTTTCAGTCATCAGTTAAAAAAGTTTATTCGCGCAACTGACTGTTCAAGCCCGCCTTTTGAGTCACTTTAAGGTGACATGAAAGTGGCTTCGAAAAGGTTTTTTGTCTATGAAACTTTTCTTCGAACTGGGTTTACCGAATCGTTTTAAAATTTACAATGTGAATGTGAAGTCTGTAAGGAAGGTCTTGACACTTGTGAAATTTCAATTTCTCTTTAATTTGTTTATAAGTATTTAAAAAATGGAATTTCATGGATGTCGGGACCTTCATTGTAGACTCCATATTCACATTGTAAAATTTGAAACGATTCGGTACATCCAGTTCAGCAAAAGGCTTCATGAATGATTGATATCTCGGATGTCACTTTCACATCCCTTTAATTATGGATTGATTTCAGGGTATGGAGCTCGAATTTGCCTGGAGCTTCGAACTCCCAATCTGGAGGTGTCGATGTTCTCCGCGCTGTTGCGCTACCTGTACACAGGTGATATATGCTCTCACGATGCGTCGATGGACGCGAAACTCTTGCGAAAACTCGGCGACGAATTCGGCACGCCAAATCCCCTCGAGCATGATCTCAGATACCTCTTGGACACCGGTGACTACGCGGATGCCGCGTTGGTGTTCACGTCGGACAACGATTACCAGAGACCCGACAGCGGCAGCTCGGAGTATGGGTTTCGGCCCAAGTTGGAGCTGCCGTGCCACAAGGCGATACTCTCTGCCAGGTCTCCTTTCTTCCGGAATCTTATACAACGTAGGACAAGGTCGGGCGACGACCATACCGAAAGAGCTCTTCACGTCTCTACGAGGATAGTACTTGACGAGTGCGTCATACCTAAACGGTATGCCAGGGTCCTGCTCCACGCCGTGTACCTAGACACCGTTGATCTGTCGCTGATCTTAAGAGGCAGTGGTAGCGGAAATGGTGCTGGCAGCCTTGGGGAGGTATAACGTTTTTGCGAATCTTGTCGGCTGATACTTCTTACGGGGAAATGGTACATCATTTCCTTTGTGTAGAAGAGTTGAAAGCAAGGAAATTTCGTATCTAAAAATCTTTGAACAGGATGTACCATGGATAATTTAAATGGAAAAAATTGCAGTCTTCAGATATTATAATTTTCCCTGCGGAGCTAGATTTTAAAATTATTTTTCACAAAAAATATAAATAGCGAGTAAAGGTCCGCACTGGCAGCTCATCGTGGCGGTCCAACGTGGCTTCTGTCGTTACCCGTTCAGCACTCATGGCACTGTTTTACGTAATCATTAATAAAAATAAAAAAGGAACTTGCAGGGAAAGTTGTACACTTGTCAAGTTCACCCTTTATCACTGGGAATTGATGAATAACCAAACTAGAAATTTTTTAGGGTAAATATGCGACGTATGTTACTGAGGAGGTTTTTCTTCGCATAGAACTGTAGCGAATTTCCGCTATGAGCGCTAGTTTACATCATGTCGTTCCGATGTTGAGGAAGCGCGACCTGGAAGTAGCTTATATATATATAGATTTCGCTTTGCAGTGAAAGACCTAAATTCCACGTGAATGTACCACGTGAAAAGGCCGCACGAAGTAGGGTGCGTTGTGTACATGTAAAGATCAGACTTCAGAATATATTGTGGACTTCGCTTTGCAACAGAAGGGGTAAATGAATATACCACGTGAAGCGGCCCCTTATCCCATACATTTAAAGCCATTCTACTTAAAATTTGAGAGTGGGAGATCCAATACGAGGTCTAGATATATATGATCTGACGTCCGATGAGTTCACACTGTTTCTCCGTTACGTAGCAGCACGGTCAACTCGAAGTTTGTCGAGTAGCACCATTTCCCCTTAATAATGATTTACATACATATTTTTTTTACAGTATTGATACAATTTACGTACATTTTATTTTTAGTGTCCATTACTATTTTTAATCATCTTTGTGTGTTAGCATTGGAACAATTTGCGTAAACATTTTGTTAGCATTCGTACGTTATTTTGTCGGATAATTATTGACAAAATGAAAATTAAAGATAATTATGCCCAAAATAATTAGCACTGAAAGCGTAAGGTCATTTCATAAAAGAATAATTAGTAATATCTAATCTCTTTAACTTAGAAGTTCCACTTTCAACGCGCATGGTGATCGCACAACTTTTCTTTAAATTAACGTGATAGCTTTGTTTTTATAACTCAGGTTCAAGCCTTGACCCATACCGGGCGAACGAGACCCAGTCCTATCGAAGAAGCCATGGAGTTGTATCAGATTGGAAGATTTTTGGAGTTGGATATTCTCTCTCAAGGATGCGAAGATCTCATTTTGGAGTGGCTTACATTGGATTCGCTCCCGACAGTGCTCAGGTATTTTACATATGGTTTCGATACAAAGGTGAATTCTTGATTGTTCAATTGTTTAGTCCTCCATGATCATCCTTACCTTTACTGCCTTCGTTATTCCTCTAGATACATTTTGTCCAGACCCAATTTTTTCATTAAGGTTCTAGAAATTTGAGAAAATGCAGGACTACTTTTCAAGATCTCTCCTACATTTTTCAATAGCCTTTAAATTTGTAATTTAGATATTGGCAGCTTTTTTAGTAACGAACAAAATACTTACGACGAATATTTCAGTTTAACTGTTTTTTTTTGTATCCAAAAAACTCAGGGTGGTCATAGAGGGTTAATTAAAATAAAAAGCGTCCTTGCAAGCTTAGCTTACATTTGAGTTGAGTTTATTACGACATCACGGAATAAGTTTTATTAGGACAAGTAATTCTATCGGGGTAACAACGTTTGTTTCTTGTTTTCGTTATTTATTATTTTTAATTTTATCTGTTATCAGGTGGGGCAGCCAGCCACACGGATCAGCGTGGGTTCACAGACAAGCACTGCATTATCTCAGAGAGGAGTTCCAGGCAGTCGCATCCTCCCCGGTTCTCCACCAATTGGACCACGCTCATTTAGCTAATGTGCTGCAAAGTTATTTTCTACAAGCAAGTGAGTTGGAGGTGTTGCAAGCTGTTCTGAAATGGGGTGAACACGAATTGGTGCGTCGCATGGAGGACCGGGAACCTAATTTGCTCAGTCACACGGCACATTCCGTGACGCGGAAGGGTGTCAAGAAACGAGACCTCAGCGACATCGAGCTCCGGGAGATTCTCAGCGAGCTTTTGCCTCTCGTCAGGATGGACCATATCTTGCCTCCTAATAACGAAGTCTTGTCCCAGGTTCGTAATTCCAGTCGACCTTTCTGATTTTCTTCGGTTAAGCTTCTCGTGACACTCCAGGAGGTGTAGAGGTAGTTTCATACAATCGAATAGAAACCGACACGTACCGGTGCCGATCGGACATAACTTTGTAACACGCGTTTCAATGAAATTATTCACACTATCCGGCATCGACAGAACATGCGAATCCGTGTCGGATGATGTAAACGGTTCTATTTCAATAGACAATTAAATTTTGTTGCGTTTTAACGCAACAAAATTATGTCGGATCGGTACTCGTGTAGGAACTGATAGGTGTCGGCCGTTGTCGTATAGTATAAGTTGACCGTAAGTTTTTCGTATTAAGGAATGTGCATTTATTTTTTCTTTCTTACAGTTAATTACTACTTACATTCATCTGGGTGTGTTACTAGTAACACAATTAATGTAAAAGTTTTTATTATTTTAACTTTATTTGAATGTGTTATTTGAAAAATCAGTTAGTAACTGTGCTTCTGGCTTAGCAAAATTGACATTAATATCGCCGCTCGTTATTATGTGCATCTTATCTTAATGCCCAGTTCCACTAACCTCGGTCAAAAAACTAATCCTCGGTTACAACGAGTTGTACGTTCCACCTCACTTTAACGGCGGGTTAATTTTCATTAATTGCCGTTTAGGTAATCAGCCAAATTCGATCGTTTAGCTTCACTTAATCGAACTTCAATCTAAAAACTGCACAAACGTGCGGAAATCATGGATTAGATTCAGTATGTATTAACATCTGTTTATGATAAAACGGATGAAGACGTTTTTGATTTTATTTACAATTTCTTAATCATGGAAGTACGCTTGAAAATATTTTATATTAATTCTTAACCAAAGATCTTTACTTCTCGAGTCTAGCATTCACCAAATAACTTCTTGCATTAAATTACGGGGATTTCGTGTCTCGATAAGGACGCATTTATCTTGCTTTCTAGTCGATCAAAGTCAATTACGCGAACGCGTTTACCGACAATTCGATTTACTTGGTGTATACGATTAGTTAATCACGCTCTAAATAAATGTGGTGGAACATTTACGTTTTCAACCCATGATTAACTTAGACGTTAACTTTAACCTACGGTTATGTAATCAATGATTTAACCGAGGTTGGTGGAACCGGGCATCATTATTCGTTTTTAAAGTTAATCACTATTTGCATTCATCTTTGCGTCTTCGTATTGACACACTCTGCCTAAACGTTTTCGTTATTTTTTTATAGTTCATTACTATTTATAATCATTTTTATGTGTTAATATTGTTTTGCTCAAAGCAACCAGTACCGATTGCACAAGGGTATTTGTCAAGAATGATTGTGAATAATTAATAAGAATTCTTGTTAACTTATAATTAGAAGCTCACTTCGAACCTGTGTGGCGGTCACGCACCGATTGTAATTTCTGAGCCCTTGATTCCTGCAATTCTGTTTCATAAAAAGTACTTACATAGGATTGTTAATAGTGAAATTATGGTTCCATAGGCTATCAGAAGGGGATTAGTCTCTACCCCACCGAGTCATATGATAGGGGACGAAAATGAGAATCTGAGAGTAAATGCTTGGATCAGAGGAGGAAAGAAGAATGGTCTATTCGTGAGGCCTCGGTTATTTATGCCTTACTACGAGGAAATAAAGGTGTGTTGCACTTGCTTTAATAAGAATTTTATAATATCAGAATACATTCAATAAACCTGAAAGAGCGTTATTATTACATATTCTTAAAGTTAAGGTGTGAAAGGGGTGTGAAAGAGGTCTCGGTTATGAAATTTATTTCCGAACTGGGTGTACCGAATCGTTTAAAACCTTACAATGTGAATACAGAGGCTACAAGCAAGGTCCTGACTCCTATGAAATTTCAATTTTAAGATAATTTGTTTACGGTTATTTTCAACATTTTTTATAAAAAATGAAATTTATCTACTTCAGGATCTACTTCAAGGTCTCTTTATTTACGTGGTTAAATTTGAATCAAATTGGTACACCCATTTCGAGGAATACTTTCACGAACGATTGACTCCTCCGATATCACTTTCACATCCCCTTAACATCCAGAGGCTCATTTTATGAATGCTGAAACATTTTACGGGAAATATTTTGTTTATTTGATAAATCGTTTCTTTTCGACAGGCTTTAGTCGAAGAGCAGTTGGTCCAAGAAGCAGAACTAGTAAGGTTACGCAGGGCGCGATACATTCCTGATATACCTGATACGCTCTATATGGTTGATGATAAACCAAGACCAATGGGCACTGTTGGAGTAGACGTTCTTGCGGCAGCTCTTCCAGGTAATCGCACGTAATTTAAATAACAAAGTATCTTACCGATTGGCCAGAATCAATTGTGATCTATTTCATTCATGTACAATATTTAATACGTCCATTGCAGAGCTACACAGTGCGCCATTTTAAATGATTCATTAGAATATCTTACAAACCATGAGTTTAATAAAAAGAAATGTTCGAAAGTTGCACGATTTCCAGGGAAATAGTTGGAAAAATATGAAACAAAATGCATTTACAATGATGACGTTTCAGCAAGCAACGCTTACTTTTAATTGAATATTTTTTTAAAGTTTCACCTTTGACAAATTATAGTTTTTGGAGGAATTATTTCTCGATTCACTCAAAAGTTGACACTCTTTCCCCAAGTTTTCTCTGTAGTTAAAAGTTAAAGAAATAAACATTACTGTATAATTCGTACGATCTTTTCGTAACGACTCAACTGCTTATATTTTGTCATAGAAGGATGATTTTGGGCACGTTGATTTTGTTTTGAAAAATAAATTATTTCTACACAAAATTTGTTTAATTTGAAAATGCTCGCAATTTACTTGAGTCGTTAGTTTTACGAACGGAGGTCACCCATATTGGATCCACTATTTTTTCAAATGAGTAATTGAATTTGCCCGCACGCATGTTTANCAAAAAAGAAACTTGAAAAAAATAAATATTATTGCATTAAAAAAACAAACGTTGCTTGCTGTGATGCCACCATTGTAAATATTACATTTCCTTCATATTTTTCTCACTTTTCCCCCTCGAAACCATGTAACTTTATACGCAACTTTTCGATTAAATTCTTGGATCGTGGAAGATTTTCCAATGAATCATTTAAAATGAGACACGTTGTATACAAATGGGTAATATGCAAACAGGAATAAAAATAGGGGTGTTTTCAGTTCCAGATTCGGCGATAATGTCAGCCATGTTGAAGCGAGAACAAAAACTGAGGCAGTCACCCAGTTGTTTACGTGCTGCAAGTTTGCCATTGTCTTCTCGTCACGAAATCAACAGACAAGTGCGTCTTCGCGTGGTGAGAGAGTTCAACCTGCCAGATGCGGTAGCCGATTTGCTCGAGGTAAGTAGACTTGATATTTTTATATGATGTAGCTCCCCGCTGTGTTTACAACGAATTAACATTGAACAAGTAATCTGCTTAAATGGACTTTATTACAAGGCACGAACATCTTATATCGAATGCCCTTTTTTTATACTATAATACAAAGCAGTAATATAAGCAGAAATAGATAAAGCCCTCTGAAAGACACATTTCGGGCAAGACGTTTGGCGAGCTGCTGCATTACGGTTAGCTGCAGGTTTGGCAAGTTTTTCCTAAAGTAGTCGTCTGGTTAATTGACGAACCATCCCCTTTTGTCATAAATTCTCACGATGTCCAACAGTTTGCGCTCGTAGGCTTGTCCGGTGGCTTTAAAGTTGTTCAATTCATCCATTTTTTGAGGATCAGCCGCTTTATTCCGCTCGGCTTGGATAACCTGAGTCATCATCAGGCACTGTGCCAGTTTAGCGGGAGCACATTTGTTCAGACAGTCGATGAACAACTTTTTCGAAAACTCTTGAACATCCACCTTCAGAGACTTCAAGCACCCGATAAAAGACTCGTAGTAAAGGTCGATCAGCCGATCGAGGTTCTCCTCCATGATGTCATTCCTGCCGCTTGACATCAGGAAGAAGATGAGATCCTTCATGCCGTAGTCGTAGACATATAGCTGGAAATCCACGATCTTCATGTCAATTATTTTCCCGGAATGGTCGTGTTTGAAGAGCATGTTGTTGACCCAGAAGTCGTTGTGCACCAGAGTCCCCCAAGGCTCTTCTACCTTACCCGCAAGGTCCACCTTGTCATAGCTGAACTTCAAGGTCCTGTCTATCTTGCCGATCAGAGGCTTCGCCTCTTCCATGTTCCTCAAGTCCTCGTGGACGTTGGAGATCATCCCCGAGATGCATTTTGCAGCCGTGTCATTTGAAGGGGGCACGAAGGCTGGTGCTATGGCGGTCTTGAAGACCTCTGGCTTTTTCAGCTTCAAGGCTATGGGCAATGCGTGCATTTCTGCCAACCTCTTCACCGCAAACTCTAAATGCGCCTTGTCCATCCCAGATATCCGTTCTTCGGTGGAGTAGCCACTCGTTACCAGGTTCTCCAGGATAAGCGCGGCTTGGGTGTCGAACGTCTCCCGGTTGGATAGGCCCATTCTGCCGCCGTAAAATTGTGGAACCAGCGGAACGACTTTGTCCTTTGGCAGCCCATTTTCGAGCTGCAGCTCGATCAGAGCGGGAACCAACGTCCTGTACAGATAGATCTCCTTGTGGAACGTCACCGGGCTATCGAACAGGTCCAAGAGATATTGCGTGCACGGTGGGAGTTTAGCGACGAGGTGTAATGTCTCCTGATTTCCATTTTTGCCGATTTCTACGTCTAGGGAGATTATCAGGCTGCCGTAATTGTCTCCCGGTTCGGTTAAGCGCCTCCAATTAACGTGTTGTACTTCCAAAGGTTCGCCAAAGCTCTCTTCTAAAAGGCCCTCTAGTCCCTTGACTGGACACTGGTCCTCGAAGGCAGGCATATCTAGGAATGTGAAATATAGTTCTTTACTTAAAATGGTATAAAAGTGGCGTCTGAGGGGTCACATTTATGAAGCTTTTTTTTTAAACTGGATGAACCGAATTGTTTGAAATTTTACCACGTAAATGCGGAGGACTTGAATCAGGAGAGATTCACACTCAAGAGATGTAATGTTTAAAAGTTTTTTTAATACATTTCTTAATCTTTTTTTGAAAAATGAAATTTCATGGGTGTCTGGGCCTTTCTCAGACTCTCCATATTCATGTGGTCAAATTCAACCGATTCGGTACACCCAGTTCGGCGAAAAGTTTCATAATGGATGATTAATCTCTTATCGCCTTAATATATGGAAGTTCTATAGAAAATTATGTAAGAAGTCTTGGTTTTAATGCGATAAAGGTTCTTTTGATTGGAAAGTGCGGGTAGTGTTACTATTAAAGGCCTTAATTACTCGGTGTTTTCACAACATTATTCCTTACATGTCGATGTAGGTGTTAGTTTTCATGTATAGAATTGTTCTTATTTATTCATTTTAATGCAGTTTGGGGGTAACAAAGGAATTCTCTTTGGTTAAAATATATAATTACCGATAATATTCTAATTCTTGGTCTAAAATGATTATCAATATTATAATTTTGTCTTAATGTTTTCATAAATTTAGTTCTTACATTTCGGTGTACGTGGACGTTTTTTTCGACTTGGTTTATTGATTTTATAACATTTTTCAAATAAAATATATAATACTTTAAATGAAGTTTAGTACATAAGTGTGATAATTTCTCTACACAATTTCTTAGAATTATAGCATAATGTTATAAAATTATGAATTTATTTGGAAATCTAGAATAAATGTTTACCAATTCACATTTACGTACGTACCAAAAGTGTATAAATTTTATCAATATTGTTAACAGTGTGGCGCTCTATTTCTGGCTTTTTAAGTGGGCTTCGTTATCGTTATTTTAATCTTAGTGTCACCGTGTATAGATTGTTACTTGAAGAACGTTTACTTTACTTGTTTACATTAACGCCAACGGAACTAGAAACGGATGCATTATAAAGAAATAATGCCATTTGTTATAAAGTGATGTGCCTTGACTGTACCATGCAATTACTCGGCCTTCCGAGAGCAAGCAATATATGTTAAGTGTAGGTAATAACATTTAGTTTGTCCTCGATCCGTTTAGAGTGAAGAATGTCTTTTCGAGCGGTCGTTAATAGTCGTTCGCGAGATCTGGCCCCATATATAAACAATATTTGAATAATCGCCGGTTTTAATTTATCGGCACGTCACACGATCGCTTTTTCCGACCGTTCGAAGGTTGAATCGTTTAACGAGGAGATGTAAATAAGCTGTATCAAATATATATGGCATGACGAGATGCAATTGCGCTAAATGTGTTTTCATGTAATCGTTGGTTACTTTTCGCCGGAAGAAAGGTAACACGATAAACATAAAGTAGTGGAATACACGTTTTAAATACGTGAACGTCGGGCAGATATAACGTAGCTGTAAAATAATGAACATTTTTCCACACATGATTTTTTTTCTCTACATAACACTAGAACAACCGGCGATTGACGTATACCTACTTCTACCGGCGGGGTCAAAATTACTTGTTTTTCCAATTAATAAGTCATTTAAGAAAAGTCATAGCAATTATTACGTTTTCATATATTTTTCTACTTTATGAATGAAAATTGAATAATAAACTGAATCATCCACATTATTTATTTATTTCAATAATTTGCTGCTTCGTGAAAATTTTGTCATAGTTTCTAAGTCATTTTATGGGTTAAAATATTTCTGCAGATTACGTTAAAAAACATAATTACGATTTTCTAAAAGTATTATGGCACAAAATAATGTTTTCTCTGTAAGCATTTCTTTCTGACTGAACGTGAAATAGCTTCCGCGATGCAAGAGCATCGAAAACAGAAGTATATTGATATATACAAGCGTCACATGTTTTTATACACGCGCGAAGATATTGTTACAGCCACGTAACAATATGAAGAAACTAATAAAACAAGAATAAAAAATTGAGCAAACATAACACATGTCTCTTATAGTAATTTTGTACAAAGTAGATGTACGAAAATATATTAGTTTTCTAAAAATATATTTGAACTATACAAAAATAATATTATAAACTTAATTATAAGAAATGCCAAACAAGTCATTTTGATCCCCCTTGGTAGATCTAGGGTCAAACATACCTTTCAAAACACTTTCGGTGTACAAAAATTTAGCCAAATACATTTATCTTTGTTCACTTAATTGCAAAAATAGCTCAAATTGCTCCCTTCTCATGAAAAGCTCAAATCAGCTATTTTAGCCAAACATAGTAGAACATTTCATGAAAGTCTCAGCTAAAATCTTTTTGCCAAATGTCACAGTACATTTGGTTTCACATATGTTGTATGTACAAGATTTTTTGCTTCCTCAAACCGAAGACAAACATTAAAAACTATATCGAAACAAATAAAATAATTAGGAACTAAATTTGAAAATAATATTTCATTTGGCGAGCACCAAAATGATCATATGCTAGGACTATACTTCGGGTGCTCGGCACCCGATATTTGGCAAAAATAGCTGATTTGAGCTTTTCATGGGAAGGGAGTAATTTGAGTTATTTTTGCAATTAATTGAATAAAGATAAATGTATTTGGCTAAATTTTTGTACACCGAAGGTGTTTTGAGGGGATTTCACTGCTTTTGGTAAAAAAATGTTAATGTCTCTATTATTAATAATAAAATCGGAAAATGTATCTGATGCAGTCCTATAATATCAAAATATAAGTACTACAAACATGTAATTTGATAAGAAGTTACTAAGAATATGTATATTTCAACTACGCGGTATATATAAATATATTTTTTTTATATTAACACCCTGAACATTTTTAATACCACCATAATTTATCCGCCAATGTGAATTTTGAAATTCTTGTATCAAATTAGGATTTAGCAACCACAAAAACCGCGAGAAACCCAACTTTATAAAAATCCAACCATTTTTACATTTTTATCCGCCATATTAGATCAGCTATTTTCAATTATTAAATTCTGCTTCCAGAATTGGATTCAGCAACCTTGTAGATCTGGGAAAACCCATTTTTTTTTTAATAAAAAATGCAACAATTTTGTAATTTCGTGCCCGGCATTTTGCATTTTGAAATTACGTTGTCAAATTTCGATTCAGCGGTCATGAATACCGTGAGAAACTTATTGTTGTAAAAATTCAAGCATTTATATATTTTTATCCGCCATATTGGATCCGCCATCTGGAATATCGAAATTCTGTTACCAGTTTTGGATTAAGCGGCTATACAAACCACGCTAAATCGTTTTTATAATAATCATTTTGGAATTATATTATTCACCTTGTGTGATCCGCCATTTTGAATTTTGAAATTCGTATTCTGCTGTCATATTCTATTTCAGTGATTCCAAGATTCTAGAGAATTCTTTTTTTCTTATAAAAATAAAATCAGTTTAAAATTTTTACTTATCTGATTTGGCTTCAGCGATCTGAAAAACAGTAAGAAACCTTTTTTCTATAAAAATCCAGTCATTTTAAAGCTGGGATTGGTATAGTTCCTTTTTGACCCGCGCGAGGCGGTGTCGCATGTTAACTGCCCAAAAATTATATGAGAGTCTACCTATTATGTCTGTGACTGGGGCGGCGCCGATGATGATAACAGAACCACGATTCTGAGAGTGCTGAAAAACTTTAAGATGCTATAGGTAGGATCTTCACGTAGATACTAGCGATCGGAGCCGGGTAAATTAAAAAAAATTCCTGATCTTTACTCGATTTTTAAGCTGATCAGATGTTCATTTCTTTTTCTATAGTAATGGAGAGAGTAGATTCCCATTTCTTGCACTCCTGAAATCTCGATCCTTAGCATATAGAACTCAGTAGCGTCTCGTCAACTCAAGGGCGCAGGGCGCGTTTCTCTCAGCACGCAACGCTGTGTTTCTCGCTCAAAAATTTATTTGGCTCGAAACTCTACCGAGTTTCGTGATATTTATAAGAAACAGTGATTTTGCATGTTAGGTTTTCGGTGTGCTTGTCCGGTAATCTAGAAGAGACATGTATTGTAATATAATATATTTGCGTTAATTGAAAGTACAGCGAACGATAATGATCAATTATTTTATGCTCGGATTGTAACATTTACAAGACGACGAAGTTAATCTATTCCACGTATTTTATATAAACGCGTCGAGTACGTACTCGCTTATAATTTAATAATGAACGTAAAGTGTTAACACCAATTTATTATTTAATTATAAACATAAAGTATTAATATAAACGTTGATTTCGACGTGTAAAGGGCGGACATTAGAATGTGTAAAACATGTTTTCTTGTAATACATTTTATACGATTATAGCCAATAATTATATATTATTTCTAAACGTGCATTCCACTACTTCGGGTCTTTTGGGAAGTAATTTATCGCAAAAACTGTCGTTATTTTCTCGAATAAGTAATGAACATCTTCGGATAGAAGGCCGGTTATGCAACGCAAACATTTTCAAATTGAACCGTCAAATGTTACGTGAATTATTGGTCAAACATAATTGATGACTCTCGTGCATTCTCGTCCTTACGGTATCGACAAGAACGGTTTAAATAACGTTTCTCGTATCTTCGCCGAAAAGGCAGCGTTTGCAAATGAAACGTCTTTTAGTCTTTATCTTACAATGAAAATTAACCGACGTTGCACAATCGCGAGTGTTTGAACTTTGAGCTATCGTTAGCGAATTCTGGGTCAAGTGGCCTGTGTTCCCGATATCGATGGAAATGTTATAATACATTTCAGATATTTGCTTAAAAAGTACGTGAGATATCGATGGAAATGTTATTATAATGTTTCATATATTTCGTTAAAAATGTCCTCTTAAACTCCGTGTTACTGAGTTGTACACCTTAATTAAGTGTTTTTGTAAATGAAAAGAAATTCTATGTAGCTTTAAGGCCTTTAAAAATATTATTTAAAGTATTGCAGAGATGATTTAAAGATTATATCGAAATATATTTAAACCCAATGTCTCTCTTTCATGCTTATTTTGAGCACACTTAAAATATTTATATAAGTCATACACTTTTAGTACATTGATATTTTAACCTTTAAGGGAATGTGAAACTGGCATGTGAAAGGTTAATTGTTCACGAAACTTTTCTACGAACTGGATATATTGAATCGTTTCAAATTTTGCAACGTAAATATGGAGGCTATAAAGAAGGGTCCTGATATCCATAAAATTTCATTTCTCAACAATTTTAAAAATACCTATTAATAAATTTAAAAAAAATTGAAATTTCGTTGGTGTCGAGACCTTCATTATAGCCATCATATTCACGTTGTAAAGTTTGAAACGATTCGGTACACCCAATTTGGAGAAGTTTCATAAACGATATCTCTTTGACGACACTTTCGCATCACCGTAATTATAGACTGGAACAAGTCTCACAGACCTGACTGAACCCAGTCATACACTTCATCCTCTTATCACCCCATACCCTTTCTCTGTACTTTTTATTAATACAATATCTTAATACTCTTTATTAATTTTATTTGGTTACTGCAATGCTTAATTGCCCTAAAAGGCTTAACTTTCATACGGTTCAGATATTATTTGCATCTTATAATGAACAAATTAAGATGGTCTCTGAGACCACGTGATCGTGTTCACGATACTAAAAAAGCATGTTTGTTGTTAAGGGTTAAAAATGAATTGTTTGTGTAAAACTTTCAAAATATATTTTTTTTTACAAAGCATCAATATGAACAACTACAGAAGTACCAATAAAAAAATCGGACCCGATGATGAGTCATAAAATTGAACGTCGTCTAATTGATGTTTGTGCTTAATTCGGATCTGACAAAGTCAATTGCGTAACGTGTTAACATTTACATTTCAATCTGATTCTCATTATTTGAGGTTCTTCTTCAGTCGGCGTAATTTAAATGGCACAAGATAAATGCAGATGGCGCAGTTTCAAATGCTGCGTAGAAATATTTATAAAATATTTCCTAGTTTAATTACCTTCAAAAATGTTCTGAACACCGCATGTCAGAAGTACATTGTTGAAAAAAATATTGTAACCTTATAAAACCTCTGTTGGAAGTATTATTCAGACATGGTAAACTAATATTATAAGATTTTATGTTTTAAATTCAATACAGAAGTGCATTTATTTTCCTACACAATTCCTCAAAATCATAACTTGACGTTATGACATTATAAATTTGCTGTTAAGACATCAAATTTATAATTTGACTACTACCTTATGTACTGAAAGTGTATAATTTCATAAATATTTTTAACAGTGTATATGTTTTTAAATATTTCTACAAATATTTGAAGCCCTGAAATAATTGAACGGGATTAGTCATGGAACGCGTTGAATATGTAGTCGCGAAATACAGTGAGTTACTGTTTAATTAAATGACCCCTGCACTCAATTCGTACCGGATTAAATCAATTTCCAGGCGTAATTTATTAACATGTACACGTCAATCTAGATTTCACTTTGAGTAAATCCACGCCTCCGGTGATTTGTTTAAAATGACTCTGCTATTACGATCCTGGGCGGTAATCGATTAAATTCCGTGGCCGATTTAATATCATATCCTGATATGGCTACGCAGTATTGGCAGAACGAGATAATGACATATGCCTGTCAAGAGCATAGATATTGACTTCGAGGGCACCGGAGGACTCGTTAACATGCCCTCTAGGTCGTCGGCGTTACAATTTTCCCATGATTGTTAATGTTAAAATTAGTTCATCAACACGACACGACCCAATCCACCTTCACTAGAAAAAAATAAATATCACATCAGAAGATTTTTTTCAACTTCTATTTCGCTAGGATTCGTTCCAAAATTGTACAATGACGTACCCCATCTTTTTAAATTAAAAAATAAGTATACTGAAACATCCCCCCACCCATTCCCACGGAAGTAAATTCCATCATTAAGAACTATGGATAAAAAGATGGCTTTGCGTTAAAACAAATATTAAGTAAATAATAATAATTTTATAATATTGAAAATACCTTTAATCGTTTTTCTTCTTTTATCACTTTTTCCTGAGTTGATTCAAGGGAATGTAGAATTTGGTTTGAGTTTCTATTAAGTTTTGTATGGATATTCTAGGAATCAAAGTCAGTGTACGTCTTTATGTTGCGAAAAAATCTTCGGGGGGGTTAAGATGGGCTTTTTTACTTGCGGGGATACGTCGTGGGCTTGAAAGTGAGTTCGGAATAGACGGAGAACGTAATCGGATGTATTAGACTTGTGTGCCAAGATTATTTAAGAGCTGCAAGTAGGGCAATGAGCAATACGGTATTTGCATAGGAATTCGCAGACGAGCTGTCTGAGATGAAAATTCTCTGTAAAAATTGTCCGTTTCTACATTCTTAAAAGTAAATAATCAGACATCTGACTTCTACATTAATTAATTTCACAATTCTCAGAAAGATCGAATGAAAAACGATTGTATGTAAAAGAGATTAATGTGACCTGAGAATTAACGATGAGTCGCTCTCAAAGAACAATCTTCGAGAAGTCAATCCATCGATAATCAAATTATAATGGTCGATAGGAACACTCATTGCTGATTCTAGTTTGATTCAAACGTGATTGTAATCATAGTTGATTTTCCTGTCGACAACGCCAAAAGAGTCATCGAACATTAGTTTTGTTCCATTTGACATTTCACCTGATTTGTACACCACATTAATTGGAATTTCAATCGATGTCCAATATCGAAACTGCGTCGTCGATCGTGGTTAATATTTGAATGTCTAGTCAGCAATTAATTGAGCAATCTTGTGTCATTTATTCTATTGTATAACGCGCAAAAAAAATTGTATAGTCATAATATCAAAGTGTACTTGCTTTGACATATGAAGAGCATTCGAAAATCGGTCAACAATTTTTTTGCTGAAATATTTTTACTGTATGGATTTAACAAACATTGATTTGCTTTTGTGCAATTCTGTGGGAAAATATAAATTATATTCATGGTTGCAATATTATTTTCTAACAATAACAAGTTATACGTTGCTCGTTTGATCGAATAGCACCAAAAATATTTTTATGGCTGTTGCTTCTAATTTATTTGTTATTTTAGCAAATATTTTTCATAAGAAAACCTCTCCTATGGTTATATCTACGTTTGATACAATTGCAAACGTGTTTACCGTTAGTCATTTCTGCTGTAAGAGCACACCTTTATCATCATTGCTGTCCTTTGCTAATATTGCAAATGTCTTTTTTACCGGGTAATCCAAATTTTATGTGGGTTATATATAATAAGAGTTACAGGAAAATCGTAAACAGGCAGATTTGGATTTTTATATCGATAATTAACATCGGAGAATCATTAACTAGTCGAGAAGTCTATGAATATAATACATAGTTAATCGTGATCGATTAAAGTTTTTTATTTTGTCAATTTTATCCGAAGGCTAATCGGATTTTTTCCAACTCCGCGTGAATCGCAATCATTTGATAAGGACCCAACTTAGAACCGAGTTTAGTAATTCTCGATTTCTTGAGAAAGTTGAAGTACTCGGAGCGTGGCCAAAACCGCAATTTCTGCATGCAGAAAAATAATTCGATCATGATATGAAATTTTAGATGCTTCAGCAAATGTAACATTTTAAAAAGTGCCAACAAATTGCATTTCCAGAAATGTTTACACTGTATTCATATAAAAGCTACACTTCACGAGGGCAACACAAATTATATTCATGGTTGAAATATTCTTTACTAACAATAACAAACTGTATATTGCTCCTACGGTCACATCTACGATTGACACAATTACAAACGTTTGTGCAATTATTTCTGCAGTTAGAACAAGACTTCATCGTAAATGCTGTCCTTTGATAACGGTGAAAATGTTCTTTTTTTTTTTATTTGGAATTACTAAAAATATTAGGACTTGCAAATTGCAAACACCGAATTTGAATGTTCTATTAGTAAGTAACATCGGACGATCGGTAACTTAACCAGTCGAGAAGTCTGCGAATACAGTCGATAATGAACCGAGATCGATTAAGCTTTTTCATTTTGTCAATTTAATGTGAAGGTTAATTGGATTTTTTCAACTCTGTGTAAATCACTGCCGAGCGATGACGATCTCACTTAGAATCGAGTTTAGTAATTCTCGATCTCTCGAGAAAGTCGAGGTACTCGAAGGTATTGCCAAACACTGCAATTTCTGTAGTGGCACTATACAAAATAATTTCACGGAGTCGACGCGAAAATGTTCTTGCACGAATCGAGGAGTCTCCTCGCGCGTCCAACATTATCCGCGTCTCCGGTCGTTCGGTCGATTCCTTTGGCAGTCGGTTAAGGCCGATTTAACTTAAGTTAATCGTCCCCACACTTAGAATGGAATTGAAGTGACAGATGAAATCACTGATCCAAATCCAGCTTTCGAAGAGACGGAGAAAGTGATCGAGTGTCGCTCGCGAGTACGAGTGTTGTCATCCTTTCTCTTTTTCTCTCCTTCTGTGCAATTGTTATATTTACATTTTTTTGCTATTTTTTCTCTCCAAACTCATGATAATTATATCTTACTACGGAATACACAATGGAAATATTTGCGCATAAATAATTATGTATTATCACGGAAGATGTAAAGAAAAAATATGACAGCTCGAATCTGCGATCCATCTCAGCTGACTGGAAATGAAAAGTCGAAAAATCAAATCCCTTTCCAAGTAGATCTTTTTCTCGTTGGTCGATGGAAATGTTGTTTTATTATCCATATTTCCATTAAATTATCTATTCTTATGATGTCGAAGAATCTCAAAGGAAAGTTATCGAGGATCAAGCGTGGAAACGAAACGTCGCCATTCTCTTCTTTTCTTTAGTCTTCCATTTTGAAAGTATTGGGTTGTCGGAAAAGTTATGACGTATTTTTTCTACGCCATTTGTTAAGAAAATGCGTCATGACTTTTCCGACAACCCAATATAATTTTTTCCCTTTTCTTAACTAACGGAGTAAATGAGATTTGTGGAACTTTGGCCAATTGCTGTTTCTAATAAATGGAGCCGAAATTGGGAGCGTATTTCTGTTTCTTCCCGCTGCTTTGATAAGCTGATGCTTGAGGATCCTCGACTTACCAAAGTTCGTGCGATCTATTTTGCGCCTCGATTCGCCGTAGAGTTTCAGTATGTGAAGCAATTGGCACACGTAGACACGCGGCAAGGCAAATGAACACGATGCAACGAAGGAGTGACAACTGAGCAGATCTACTAGTTTCTCGACTTTGACCCTTATTCTCCCCCTTTGTCGTTAGTTGGTATCATCCACCGTGCGTTTGCCGCGATATTATTCGTCGCGATTAGTATGTCACCGTTCAGGAAGTCACGTGCTTTCGAGACGTGCGTACTTTTAAGGTGAACCAGCATTATTGGACGTTAGTGGAATAAGTGACGTTATTGGACGTTTTAAGGTGATATGAAAGTGTCATATATACATAGGAAAAGGTACTAATATTTATAAAACTTTTCCCCAAATTGGGTGCACCGAATCATTTGAAACTCATGAGATTATGGATGCCCTAAGGAAGAATGCGATGCGCGTGAAACTTCATCATAACATGATATAGAATTGTACATTTATTTAAAAATGTATAATGAATATTTACCAAGTCATTTTAACGATATAAACTTTATAATGTTACTAGAATCTTAGACTTCGTTTTATTTCTCTATCAGATCATGGAACTTATTAACGAACGAAGATGTCTATTAATTTCGTTGTCTTTATTATTCGTAGCGAGGATATTTGTGTTTCCTTATCACGTGTAGGAAAAAAACACGCACAATTTATATTAATATCCTCTCATGAGGAAACTTCACATATAGCGTATCTGGTAGTATTGGCCTAAACAAGATTTTACTATGAATTCTTGTTTAAAACTTGTGCTATTGAAGTTATTATAAAAAAAGGAAACGAAATGAACGCAGGTAACGACACAATTGACAGCTAGTGATCCATAAACTGTATCAAACGAATTGGAGTTGAGCTAAATGAAGTTGTAAATATGGCTTGAGATAGTTTTCCAAAATGGGGGAGTAATTAAATTAATTATTGGTAATATTTACCGTGTCTTTCTTACAACATGCTTCTCTTTTTCGCCACATTTAAGGGAAAAACGCGATTAGCTGTGTTAAACAAAATTATGTTCCTCTGGAGGGAAATTCATCGTTACCGCTGTTTATGGTAAATCTGAAGGCGACTCAAACGAAATCACCTGTGAAATTAAGGTTATTTCGAAAAATGAGAACAACAACCCGTTAATGGTCGGTGTCGTCCACTTTGCGTTTCTTGCGATATTACTCGGCATTGCGCGACAGTAATATCGGATTCTTTCGCGCCGACTTGTATTATGGAATGCGAGAACAATTTCCCGTAATGTCGTATTCTCGGCTAATATTTTTCGCAATGTTGCGTTCTTATGTCCCCGTAATATTAAGAAAGATAGTTTCGCACATTTAGTCTATTTGCACCCTAATACGCTTGCTTTCCATTTTTTTTTCTCCGACTTATATGTACATATTGTTAAACATATTCATAGAGTTCATAGGTTTTTACTACCTGCATTCGGGTGTAGTAAAATTATAAATTTAATCTCTTATAAGTGAATTAGTACATTAATTAGTACATTTCTAATAAATTTATGATTTTATAATATCATGCTATAATTTCGTGAAATTGTGTAGGTAAATCAATACAGTTATGTACTAAACGTATAATAAATGTTCATAAAATTGGTACATCGATTAGGATTAAAACTTCTATAAAATGATATAAAATCCAATATATTTTTTAACGATGCAGGTAAAAAATTGTAATACGTAAAAATAAAAATAGAGACTAATATTATTGCATATACTTTTATAACAAAGCAGCCGTATTATTGACACTGCTGAGAATAACAGCTACACTATTATCTACTCTTTCTTTTGCTATGACGCAGTTATCGTCTTCCAATATACCTTCCTCTTTTCTTGACTCACTATGTACATTAACACTAGAACTACCGGCGGATTTTTTTGTGTAGGATGGGCCATTTGAAACCAGTCATTTTAATTGGTCTTGGTGGTTCTAGTGTTAAACCCGTGTTTTTAGAGCTTTGCAATACTGAGTTGTTTTAACAGTATGACCCATTTAACTGATTTCCAATATGAAAAAAAAAGCTAAGAAGTCTTGTGAAGTTTTCTGTCTCAACATTACTCGCTATAGCGTGGCACTATTATCGGACGTATTTGCGCCGGCTCTTATCACGAATGTAACAACTTTTTTCTGATAACGTAATATCGGACTCATGTATACGTCGAATATCAGAAGTAGAAGTTTAAAAATTGCAAAATAAACGATGACGACTACTCAAGAATTTCGGATTCCGCCCTAAATGCCCGCACTACTAAAAATATTCATAACTTTCATACACATTTGATACATAAGGTTGTGGTAAAATTATAAATTTCATGTCTTAAAAGTGAATTATCATAAATTTATGATAAACTTAAAAATAAACTTGTAATTTTGTAACGTCATATTGGAAGTTTGTGAAATTTTGTAGAAAAATGAGTACGCTTATGTGTTAAATTTATAACATATGTTATAAATGTTGTTTGGAAATGTTATTATAAAATTAGTATATCATGTCTGAATAACACTTCCAACAAAAATTGTATAAAATTTCAATATTTTTCTTTAATTGTGCAGTTATGAAAGTGATGAAAGTAAAAAATCTAAAAAAAAATTAAGATGTCCCATATTTTGTGTTACACTTAAATTACCGTAACGTGAAATTAATTGAAAAGAACGATGACAGATCGCTTTCATAATTCCGGACATATATGGGTTTTTAAAACAAGAAAGCGTTGTTTAATGATTTGCCGACATATTTATGTAAACAACGATCGAATTGTTTCCGGATTCCGATAACACTAAACTGTATGCAATTGGCTTCAAGGGTACTCACGTAGTACTTCCTTCGACTTCGGCATGTGCGTTTCTTTTATCTTTCTTTCTAAAACAGATGCGCCATAAATTATGAACTCGTTTCTGCGATGTTCCCTAAGAAACTAGTGGATTCATCTGAGCCAATGTAAATGGCTGAACTGATAAAAAATCGATAGTCACCTTATCGGAACGGACAATCATATGCGAATCTTGAGTCAAACACATGGCTTGAGTGCAAGACCTACACTCGAGATTATCGCATTCTTACATTACCGACAAAGTAAACGAATCCATTCGATGAGGAAAATGTGAAAGAAATTTATATGCGACTGAAATAGAACGGGACAATCGAAAATCATTTACAGATAGTGACTGTTATCAAACACTGGAAAATTTCTACGTTTAAAGTTTATATTTTGTTTTTCGATCTGATGAAGCAAGAAAAAAGGCGAAAGATATGGAACCGTGTTTTATGAATTATGTTTCTCTTCTATCTATCCCATTTCTGTGCATTCGAAATTTATTGCATTCGTACACTGCGAAGAAAAAAACAACAAATTTAACAACATAAATATAAAGGAAGCTTCTGTGTGACCAAAATTATTGCTCTTAAAAATTCTGGTTGTTATCAAACACGAAAAAATGTCGAAACGTTATGTTTATTTTTTATTCTTTATTCCGATGAAGCCACAAACAACCGGAAATTGGGAAACCTTGCATGTGATTTATGAACTATGTTCTGATTTGTAGTTCTGAAACAGAAAAGACGAAGAGGCTATTTTCTCGCTCTTTTTCTATCTTTCTACTTGAAACAGCGCAAACTTTTTACATGCGTAATGCAATATGAAGAAAATCTATCTATCAGTAAGAGAGAGATAGGAAGAGAGAGAAAGAAAGGATAGCCACTCTTTTCTCTCCCTTTTCCTTTTATTGCCTTCACTTCCCTCTCATGGGAAAAGATCCATGGTTAAAATTCAGAAGATGAATAAAAATTAGAAACATACGTCCATTTTGCTCTTTACTCCGTGTATCTTGTTTTTTCTTTTACCAATCGCGCTGGCAATTTCCATTAAATCTCGCGTGTTCGTTTTCACTTTAAATATTTTATGGATTCTTATTTCTTATATATTTATTTTTATTATATACTCTCGGCAGAATCGACGAAAAGCTGAGAATCGAGAAAACCTGTGTGAGTTTTTACGATTCTGTTTCGCTGCAGTTGAAACCGATAAATCGAAAAACATCTAGTTTGCTGTTTGCCGATTGAAAATACAAACCTAGTCGTCGGTTTTGTATTTCAAAACTTGACATGTTTGTACCTCTGATCGGTGTAACTGTGACGTTTTCGCGGAAAGAAGATGATTCCGAAGAAAGAAAATGATGACCTGGACTTTTCGCACTTTTCTCGCCAGCAACGTATCTCGTAGAAATAGGAACATTTGATCTTACAATTAATATCAGCGTCTTTTGTTAATAAAAAAATGCCGATATGTAACACGGGTAATTGTAAAAAAGCGGCAATTGTATGAATCTCGTATATTTCAGAGAAGTGCTCGGTAAAAAAAAAGGAAAAAAAGTATGAAATGTAATGCATTTTCTTGGTAGTCGAGCCTGTCATCTTCGATTTGACCTCTCGCCTCTTTACTCTGGATATTTCCCCTCCTTTTTTTAAACATTATCGCTAATAATTTTCTTTCGTTTTTTCGCTAGCAAAGGTCAATTCAGTTATCCAGTCTAGAACGAAATTTTTACCTCAAAGATGATTCAATCACTTATCAAAATGCGCATTAATAAAAAAAAAAAAATCATGAAAATTTATGAGCCTATCGCCGTTATCAAATTTATTGTCTAGCTCTGTGTATACACGCCTATTCAGACATTTTTCAGCGCAAAACCGCGTTTTCCGTATGAAATAATTTTTCTTTATCGCAAATATTTCAGCAAATATTTCTTTAACTTGCGAAATCAATTAGAGAAGAATAATCATTTACATATTAGTCCGAGTCATTGGACTAATTTCGAATTTTGTGACAAACTAGCTGTTAAGCTCGTTTCGTATTCTTTTTTATAACTTCAATGGTCCAGGTACTGCATAGTACTTTGTCGTAAAATTATGTTGTAGCAACAGTAAAAAAGATAGTATTGTAATAGTTCAAACGAATGAGCGATATACAGTTTATTGTCGCTAGAAAAGAATATTGCAACCATGAATAGAATTTGTGTCGCGCCAGTGCCGTAATTGTTTTATTGTTGTCAATATAACAAAAACGTTTCCGGAAAAAAATGTTGCTGTCCCATTTTCAAGAGTTCACATTTGTTAAAGCAACTAAAATTTCTTGTTATGACCGTAAATTTTTTTTCCGCGGGTAGAGATGCAGGACCTTATCAATTTTATGTCGTAAAAGTGTATCGGTATACATTCATTATAAATGTCTAAATATATATATAATTTCATACCGTCATAATTTTTTGAAATTGTAAAAAAAAATCAATACACTTATGTACAAAAGCTATAACATCAGCTTATGGAATATATAAATGAAATACCACGAAATTACTATCTCATGTCAATAAGACTTTCAAAAAATTGTTATAAATATACAATATGTTTTTAACAGCGTAGATAAACTCGTTGTTTGCTTTTTTTAAGCGCAATGACAACCGATTCCGGTTTAGCTGAAGGGTTAGACCGATGTATCAGAAGTTCGCGATCCTTCGTTTTTTCTATTTATTATTCTTTTCTTTCCTTCCCTCCTGCAATTAACTTGAATTACGTTACGAAACAGGTTAACAATTCGACCGCCGCCCCTGTAGTTCATGAACTATTCATAATATATCTTCGCGTAATAAATTGAAAAAATGTGCGCGTCATTTGATGCCTTTTCCTTATTTCTCATTTTTTGCAGAATCGGTATCACTCGGTCGCTCGATCCTACGCATGCATTTTGCAAATGTCGCGAACAACAACAATTCAACATCACGATCTAGGGCTGTACGTTATACGATACGTAATACTAGACGTTGTTAAGACGACCACCACATTCGTGATTACCGCCCGTCGCACTCGTGAATGCTCGTCTAGAACGATAATTATCAGTAAACTGACGACAATTTGCAGTAAAAATACTCACGAGTTCCAGCGTTAACAAAAGCTTCGACAGATTTTTCATTATGCATGTATGAATTCGCGAGTCGAACGAGTCCAGAATTTATTTTTAAGCATTCGGCTAGGCCGGTAACGATGTTTTCTTCCGTTCTTTTTTATTTGTCCGTTCATTTATACGTAGCAAAACTTTTATATTACAATATTTTTATCTTGCTATTACATTGGCCGTTGTCATATCGAGTCGAATGGTTTCAAGTAAAAAGAAGAAGAAAGAGGGAGAAAACAGCCCCTCATTTTTTACTCTTTAAGGTGAGGTGAAACACGTCGAGGAACTTGCTCAACGTCGATAAAGAAGATGCCTACGTTGCCGACGTTCGTTTTTATATTGACAGCTGTGTCGAATTATATTGGGTATTGTACCAAATGACAGACTCCATCTGTCGTTTTCGTACAATAATTATAAAGAAATCGAGGTAAAACTCCCGAAATCCTCTGGATTCATGCTTTCTGGGGCCCTAATTGACTGCAGAGGGACCCCCTGCGCCATCTGTGATTTCCGTGTCAACTAAATTTTCACTCCGAGACCTCGTATTACCATCGTTTTAGCATAGAAGCACATACAACACTTTTTTTGCCTCTATCTCGTTCAAATGCGAGTTTATCGATTACCAGAGTGTTCTAAATTGTCGTAAAATTGTCCTGACCCTTTCGATTCTCATATCAGCCTTCAATAATTGTACATTGATCGAAATATGAGAGCTCGACGTCATTTTGGTTCTGGTCTGGGCTGAGTTAAACAATTTTTTTTTAAAATCCAAATTTTGAATGTGTCAGGACAATTCTTAGATCATCAGGAGTGACGTGTCAACGTTTCGGACAGTTTGGTCGAATACCCTTAAAAAAAGTGTTGTATTCGAATCGACTAATTTGAAGGGGGTTTCACTTCACCTTAATTTCCGCCGTCTTCCTAATCGGATCAGAATGCGAATCGCTTATCTTCGTATCGCTTTGCATACTTTTACGTAAAATAAAAAAGAGTAGGAGCGAGTAAACTGCCCCTCTGTCTTTGCTCTTCAATTTCTGCCAATTTTCTACTCATATCAGAGTGCGGTGTCCACATTTCCCACGTGCATAGTTTTACGCGGATCAACTCGTCAAAGTTTCTTATAGCTCAACTATGAAAATGCAATACACGAAATCCACAAAACCAGTTTAATATTCCCTTGATATGTTCATGAAGGAGCCAAAAACATAAGATAGCCAATGGAGGACTATCATCTCTTTTTCTCTTACTATTGGGTCGATTATCGCCACATCGCGTTGTGCAATTGTTTCACGTAAAAGGGGAGAAAAAGAGCAAGGAGCGGCTCCTCTGTTTTCGCTCTTTAATTTCCATCGTCCTCCGAGTCAGATCACGAGGTGCGAGGTCCATATACTAAGTAAAAATAGTGGTACACATTACCACTATTGTTGTACAATAGGCGCCAGTCCCTACAAGAGGTAGGAAACACAACTATACGATAAAACGAAGAGAAGGAATAATTTTACAAATCGCATTCTTTCTTTCCACCCTTGTATTCTCTTTTTCCATAACTATAAGTCATATCCTTCGTAGAGACTTCGCCTATTTTGCAACCACATTTGTCTCAGTGTGCGTCCCACGTTCGCATATATGTAGAACGTACGTTTCCCGATCCGTTCCGAAAGATTGATCGACTCACCCTAGCCTCGGAGTGCAATTTTGCACTTTCCAACTTTCGCCGTTCTCGGCCAGCGATGGCTCCCAATGTTCCAACAGCAAAGACAGAGTCCGGAAATCACCGAGTCGGTGTTTTATCCCGAGAGCGACACCACCGAGATGGAGAATCCACCCCACTTACATACCCGCCTTCTCGGTGCAATTACAAGTAAACCGTGAAACGGAACAGTGCCCTCGGAGGAATAACGGAGAGCCTCTAACGATACTCTTCTCTCCTTCTGTTTTTGTCTTTGTATTTACTTCTTCGCCTCTCTTCCTCCCCTCTAATTTGTCCCTGCAACGACGTTGGAGACGTTTCCTTCTCTTCGGGTTTTTTTGGTCGTTATCGGTCTTCCTTTTTCTCGGTTTTTCTTTATATTCCTCGACCTGCTCCTTCGGCGTGGGTCGCAAGAAGCCGCGGAACAATGACTCGTCATCCGACGACACTCTTTTTTTAATAATGGAGGGGGTCTCGGTCGGGGCCTCTTACGAGACCCTCTCCGGGGGAACCGAGCTCGCTGTTCCTATTTTAATTACCCACCGGCAATGGAGATTGCGACATCGCCGCGAAAAAGCCGACGACGATCCGCGGAATTGCGATTTATGCCGCCTTTTTTTACTCCTTCACTTTTTGGCTAAAATATGTCCTCTACTTTTGGAGCGCGCCCTGCGGAATCGCGAGAGACTCCCCCCGAGGGATTACCGTGTATATTGGATAAGATAAGATAATCGCTGCCGATAGCGGATGTTGTGATATACTTATTGTAATACCCGGTTCTTAAAAATGTTTAGCGAGGGTTTAGGTATTTTTAACCTTGTATTCTTGGGGGGACCTCGGGACTCGCGAAATCTCTGTCGTGGAATTTGGCAAAATCTACAGAAAAAAATCAGGGTTACTTGGGGACTTGTTAGAATTGTTGCTTTATTGGGTGCTGGATTTTATTTGTTATCGGTATATGACTAGAAAGTCATTTTGATTGTGCGATGGGGTCTAAGATAGTAAGGGGATTAGTAGGTTGAGAAATGGGTTTTAATCAATGTGAGTTTGTGATATTAACAAATGTTTGCCCTTAGGGTTGTTTTATGTCATATTTTACGGAGAATTTAAGGAGAAACGAATTTAAATGCATCAGAATGGAGGATTTGTAGAAGCTGGAAATGTCTGATTTTCATTTTCATCGTGTACGTAATTTCCGAAGAACAGCAAGTTTGGAAGAAAACATTAAGACGGTTTTAGAAACTAAAAAGGAGTTTTTAAGAACTGATTGTATGTATTTTTTTGGAAAATTTTAGTTTAAAAGATAATCAACGACGAAAGTGCAAAAAAGCAATGGGAAAGTAATTTCTACTTCTTATTTCTTTTACTATGATCTGTATATCTTTTTCATTGAAAAATCGCGTCATCGGCAATTATATAATCGATTCTAGTTTCAAAAATCACCTTAACTTTTTATATTATCTTCAGCCACCACAAGTCATTTTGAGATGCCATGCCATTTTGAGATACTTTAAAATTTCTTTTATCTTAAATTCTTCGTACCAGAAGAAAAAAAAACCCGCAAGCAAATATTCCCTATACCTTTCATCCTCTTTAAAACTCACTTTGATTAAAGTATATTTTACATCCACTAATCTCTGTAAATATTAATCACTAGAAAGGTCAATATGGTGAAAATGGTTCTTCAGATTATATCTGTTAATTGATCTTTTGTTTTTATTTAAAATTTAATGAAGCTGGATGGTACATTAAATGACAGTGGATTTGATACGTGATAAACGAACGCCCTTTTTATGCAAAAATTATTTATCATTTTTAGGGACTAACGTAAAGAAACTTCTCATCAGGTAGACGTCCAATTTGTAAACATAAAACTTATACTATTTCACATGATGTAAGATGATGCGGTACATGTATAAGTTTCCATTCAAGTAAACACCTGAATATCCGGTTGGATCTGCGAGTGATTATACAATCCGTTACGAGAACTGTCGCGTGTTCGATTCGCGTTACGGAACAGGAAACACGCGTTTGATCAACCAGTTTACAAACTCTTTGTACATATAGCCTAGAAGAGAGGTTCCCCAACTCGGAAATTTAATAAATTTTGCAACTTAGGGGATATTTAAAGTGAGTCTAGGTGAGTCATCATTTTTTTTCGGCGGAAAATTATTTTGAAGGGGTGAAATCATTCCTTGAAAATGATTGGATTTTCAGTTTTTATTTGCTTTTTCCGCAAACGATGAGAGATGCGACGAAATGTTTAGAATAAAAGAATAGCCAATTTACTTTTATCATTTCAATTGCGATAGGCGAAAAAACAAGTTTTCCCTTCTGTTTTCGAATTTCCGAGTTGGGGAACCTGCCTTGTTAAAAATCTGAAGTAAAAAATCCGATGCCTGAATTCGGTTTATCGCTTCTCAAAGTGGATAATAAAGTTTCACGTGCGAATGGGGGTACATGTACCTATCAGCTGTCGTTGACAGCTGGACTGACTACCTTGCGCTCTGAGCGAAAATGAATTGTCATTATGGAATTTCTACACTGTTAACACTAGAACTACCAAGACCAGTCAAAATGACTGGTTTCAAATCCCATCCTATACAAAAAAAAATCCGCCGGTAGTTTTAGTGTTAAACGAAAAATACTGAAATTTTCTACACTTTTTTGGAAGTTTTATTCAGACATTATTTACTAATTTTCTAACATTTAATTTATATATTTTATAAAGAAATGTTACAAAATTTAGTACGTAAGTGTATTAACATTCCTACATAATTTTACGAGATTATAACACGTTGCTATATATTGTAAATTTATTTGAAAATTCATAACAAATGTATACTAATTCACGTTTAAGGCATGAAATTTGTAATTTTAGTACAACCTTATATATTAAAAGTGTAAGAATTTTATGAATATTTTTAACAGCGTAGTTTAGGAGCGAAAATTGAAAATTAAAGGAAACATTGGACCATTTATTTACATTAAGAATAGATAGGAAAAGGGGACAGAAGACGTTTAACCGAGTTTGAAATCCGTTTTCTGCGTACAAACCAAACGTTGAAAAAAGCAAATTCAAATGACTCATTGCACTTGCCAATGCAGTTGCCGCATATCGGAGCTAATTACTCATTTTAACGTGCAATAAGCCGGCTTCTAGAAAGATAGAACTTGTACGGTGGCGAACATGAATGCTTTCTCATCACACATTGGTGCCGCCATGTCTGCAGGGGTGGCATTCATGTCCGCCAGCGTATTAACCACGTTCCATTGCACAAAGTTTTATATGCAAACTGATAGCACTGCGATAACCGTCCGCTAAAAAATCCAGAACGCGGAAATTATGATTAGGATTGAAAGTCTTTAAAGAAACCAATATCATTTCCTATTACAGAACGCAGTGTGTTACCGTATCGGCGAACAGGACGATAATGTAACAGGACTCGAGGAGGTCAACACTGGGAACATCAGTGGAAACGTAGCAGCTGCAGCCCCGGTATGCTATGGAAGGAACATGACTTTCCCTCGACAAGCCTCGTCGTACACTCATAGACACGAGTTACCGGCTATAGTGATCGAAGGGGAGAACTACAGGTACCCTGGAGAGGTGTGTATTGCAAATTATTTAATATCCAACATCTAGTTACGTACTCTGGCATAACGAATGCTTTCCTATCATACGCTGGCAGCACGATATTCATAAAGACGGCCTTTATGGCCTCTGGTGTACATACAGGCCGAATGTAGTACCGGTTTCCATCATGGCTGCGCCCGAAGCGACGCAGTTTCTATGACAACGTAAGGCGCCGCGGTTGCCGTAGCAACGCCGGATGACGCGGTCTCCATGGCAACGGCGTCCCGCGAAGTGTCGCTAAGGGAGCCGCGAGTCGACCTCGCATTATTTTCACGGCCTTCGGGGCCTTCACAGATATCTCGCGTATAACGGTAAGCATAACGGTAAGAATTGGCCAATCAGATTGTAGAAAATGTAATATATCGTCGATGTTCGGCAATTTGATGGGTCAATTGTTATTGCGATGCTTAAAGATACCGTTTGCGAGGTATCTGTGAAAATCTTGCAGCAAAGTTGTAACGAAAGTACTTATACCGAAAGTAAAAATGAAAGCAAAAGAAGAAAAATCATTTTGCGAAAATAATCGAATACGAAAATCTAAACGATGCGAAACTCTCGCATACCACGAAAGTGAAATTAAATATTCATTACAACCTTGCAGGCCTTGCTAGCAGAAAATTGAATATGGTGTTCTACGTTCTGCATTTGTTTGGTCAGTTCTTCCTGTTACGTTTACGGTCACTCTTACATTGATAAAAATGACCATGTAAATTTACATACTTAATCATTGGTTATTTCGATGACACGATGAATTGCAGTAAAATTACATTATCTCTGTAATATCACATTCAGCATCTGAGTTAAATTATAGAAAATTATAATGTAATATTACATTGAATTCAACTAAAAATGCACCAAGACGGTAAATATGCAATGTTACGTGTTTTTATACATTTTCTAATAAGTAATTTTTCCATTTTACGTTTTTCTATGTGAAACTTAAGTTATGAAGTGTGTAAAAATGTATGTAAATTTCCATCTATTTTTATCAATGTACGCAAGGTATCCAAGAAGACTTTTACCTTCTCTGCCAACGGTACTTCTATCTCCCTGTTTTTTTGTTTAATTTTTTCCCGACCAACTCTCAAGAGAGCTGTTTTCTCCGCTTTTTCGTTCAGCAGCCTGAGAACAACTCATGCAGCGATGGCCACTTGTCGGACATAATGCCGGACGTAGCCATGGCCACGGCATCTTTCGGAGCGCTCCAGGTGGCCGAGCCGCAGGAACTGGAACTAGACCTTGGTGACGGCACCTCGCACCTTCTGCAGCATGCACAAACGATGGCCAGGACCGTCGGACCTCACCATCCGTTGCTTCCTCATCAACGCCAAAGAACTTTCTTAAGACCGCCGCCGCCGTCTTACATCCACCATCGCTCCGGAGCTGGCCCGCCAAGGTTTATTTGAAACTGCAACGGATAAGAACTGCGACAAGATCTCCACCAACCTCAGTACAAGTGCAAACTGTCTTTTAGCATTCTGTGTGCAACACTAATCGGCTCATTAATCGGTTAGGGGTGAACCTCGACGAGCTGCAAGGGTGACGAGATCTACTGGAAGGCTGGTCGGCAAGTGAAGAGACGCCTCGACGATTTCCGGGCGATTTTCGCGCGATTTCTGTAACTCTATGGGTTGGAGGTAGGTTATACGCCATATTAAGAGGCACCATTTATGTCGGACCAATGTAATTACCTGCCGGTTAAGTCTAACGGGTTTTAACGAGCGAAAAGTGCGGTGCAAAGCGCCCAGGCAACGCGTCTGTCACGGTTGTCGCTTTCGTTATATGTAATGTGTTCTTCGCAACACTGGGAGCAACGTGCTGCACGAGAAGTGGGACATGGGAAATTTAGTTCACGACTTTGCTTGTGATCCACTCCGTGAGGGGATATTTCAAATGCCTGTTTCCCGCGGAAAACGACGGACCGATCGACCGAAGTGGACGTTGGAGAGCATCTAATCGAATTGTTGAGAGACAAACATCACCGAGTACAAACTGCGGTTGCGGGAAAAGTACCTGATGCAAATGGATACTTCAGAGTGTCGACTGAAAATCATCACTTCGGTTAGGTTGCTCCTGCCTTTTTCTAGCAAAATTGGTACTCCAAGTATGCGTTTCGTTTCCGAAAGGTACTTGAGATACTACCCCCAAGTAGCTTATTTTTAAATAGTGCCCAGCACTGGTTCTTAGGGAGGGTTCTTTGTAATTAATAATTTACTTGCAGTACCCAGTGCGAGAAATCGAGCAGCTCGCGTTTAAGGGATGTTTCAATAATGTTTCCTTCTGTTTTAAGTTTCTTTGACCTGTGAGAATTTAAAGAACGGAGTCTTCGTGGACAGGTTCACGTCCGAGAATAGGAAAACGGACTTTTCTGGACAATTGACTCGCGACTCTCCTGAACTCGGTGTTGATAACGGTGTGAAGCACAATTGCAGGATATTGATTTTTTTCTTTTTTTATCCGTCGAATCACCAATGGGTGACCTGCTTTCGTTACGCGTTCAGTACGAAGTGCAATGATTTTTTTGTTGCAACCTTTCCCCGGGATTTCGCTGAGCAAAAATCCTTGACAGTGCGCGACTAGTAAATGCGCAAGACTGCCGTCAAATTAATCGTTTAAGCATCCTTCTTTTTGGTCTTTCAAGTCACAGTGCCTAATGCAATTGATCGACGATTGACGTTTGGCGAAGATATGTTTCGATTACAATTCCGATGGAATTGAGCAGCGACAGAAGTACCCGGATCTAGTTACAGATGAACTTCGGATATGAAAAAGTAACGCGATCCCGTGTGAATATGTAGACAAAGTAATCTACGTTTATCATTTTAATTTTTGCATAAACTGTTTCGTGATTTGCATCGCTCCTCGGGTAGAAGCGTTTAGTTATTAACCACTAGAACAGCCAAGGCTGACTATATAGCATAATGACGGGTTTTGGGGTATTTGCACAACTATACAATGTACAGAACGTCGAAATTCTAATGGTTAATGGAAAATAAATTGATATACATTCTACTATATCCAAAAAAAGTCGACGTGATTTCTGACAAACGTACCTTGATAGTTGCTGTGATTTAAGACAAGAAATCTAAAATCCGTAGTTTTTGTCGGCTGTGGTTGTTTTAATGTTAAAAGACCAGTAAAGACAAGTCAACCATGCTGAATTGTGACGTCAGAGGCGATAAAATCACGTGAAATTTCCGGCGGGTGTTCGACTACATTTTTCACATTTTGGTTGAGAAATAGATGTCCCGGTGATCAGTAGATATGTAAATTGTATTTCCGATCCTCGTTTGCAATGATATTGCGATGTCATGAAATTATAAATTCAACTAGAAATATATGATAGGTATATGTTAATACACTTATCAGATCTCAAATTTATAATATGACAACGGCCTTACAAACTGAAGGTATAAGTTTCAGTATAGTAATGTATTTAACAGGGTAGTTTCTGCGTGTCCTGGTCTTCGTTGGCAAAAGTCCTTTGTTTCGCAAAATACCGCCTGGAAATTTTATGCGATTTTCTCATTTCTGATATTATAGTATAATACGGCCGATCTAACTTTACTTCCGAATCATTTAAATCGATCATTGTATGTGAAATCAGCATGTTCGACGGTTTCTAAACCAGCGTTAACGGACAAGCGCAGGTTGAAAAAAAGAAAGACTGTTCCTTACTGTGTTCATTTTGCGATGACACTGAATGAGTTCTCTTTTATCTAAGTCAGTGGACTCCCGTTACGCGAAATTGACACTTGTTTTTGGCGAAAGAGATTTCATCGAAAGTGTTGCAATTGACAATTCAGTCGTGTCATGGCGATATTTTCCATAAACGCAGGCGATAAACGCAGTTCCTAGAATCCGACATCGTTTCGCACCGGTAGAATTATCGTTTATTTTTTATCTTTTATTTACTTACATTTTTTATGAAAACGTACCGTAAGGCGTTAAAAGACTTCTTGAAAAGTGACAAGAATCAAGGAAATTGAAGTTAAGTTAAAGAGTTAAATCAAAGTTTTAAATAATTGCTAACTGGAGAATTTGCTCGAGGAGAATAGAAATCGGACAATATGATAATATCGATCATGCAGAAAAATACTTAGTCAAGAAAATGTTTGTTGGTTCAACCATAGAATTTGATTATTATATGCACAACCAAGTAATTGATTGACTTGAAATACATTCTTGGTTAATAACTTTTGGTTGATTGCATCAAGTATCGCGATCGATCACACCTAGTATTAAAGTAATTTGTTACATTTAATCAAAATACTTTAGTTGGTTGAAACAAACGAGTTTGCGAATTTAGCTAAATTTTAGTTCACTCAACTAAAACGTTTTCTGAAATTAATCAAATGCAGTTAATCAAACGATTTCTTTCAATAAACCAATATTTTGTTAAAGTTACATATTGCAGAGAATCTCCTCTTATTATTACTTTTTCTAGACAAAATTTCATCGAAATTGACTCGAGACATATTTCGCCTTTTTCGCTATAGACACCCGGCCAGATGCAACTTCGTGAGGATCTTCGATTAATGATAATTCCGCGTTAGAAGTATGTTGTACAATAAACCCCGTCGCTTCGTGTTGCATTAAGAAGAAGAAAGAAGAAAAAACACAAAAAAGAAGAAAAAGATCTGTATAATTTAACTCTTTTAATTACCCGTTGAACCGTTCGTGGGAACGATCGTTGTATCTTCGTCCGATTCGGACGACACTGAGAAAGTTGCAATCAGCTGGTAAGACCTAGGTACAGCTGTGATATATACCTGTAAATATATACTATACATATATACATATATAGAAATGTAAATATAAATATAAATATTACGTTAACGCGGTATTTTCTTAAAGCCATGTTACGGTAGCTTAGGGATATTCCCTGCTTGTAAAAAAGTTCCGATATACCCTTCCCCACCTACGGAAATTCAAGGTCATACATGGTAGCTTTAAAAAAGGCTTAAAGAGCCGAGAAGACGCATTTAGGAACGTAATTATTAACTGTAAGTACGCGTAAAACTGAAAATAAAATGTTTTTCCCCGATTTTCTGTCCTTTCCGAGCGAAGGGGATACGGTGCCAGTCGATGGACACCCATCTTCGTGAACAATTACCATCCATTTGTTTCTAGTAATGATTCCGTGTTACCGTCACGTAATTAGAGCACCGTCAGTTGCATTTGATGCAATCTCTTGCCTGCATTGTGTACGCAGGTTCCACGATTTTACAAAAATAGGAAAAGAAAAAAAATGTCTGCGGCCATGAAGACAGTTCTTCGTCTTTTTTGTTCCTTTTGTGTCAACTAAAGTGATCGAGATTAATTTAATACAACCTAAAGCTGAAAAGGACCAAGTGTAAATCCCTAATCTTCTGATAAGCGCTCAGATATTTTTGTACACTGTTAACACTAAACCTACCGACGATTTATAACCCCATTACAAATACCATTTAAACCGGTCAATTTGATCCACCGGTGTCAGGTTTAGTGTTAAAAATATTGGGAATAAAGTCAACGTTTATTATAAATATTTAGACACACTTTTTTATTTTATAACCTTATGTTATAAATTTATAACATGTGTTTATAAAATATATTAGAGAAATGTCACAAAATTGCAATATTTGTTTTAACAGTGAAATATTCTCTTTGCAAGGTCGATTGACGTCTCATGGATAATGCGAGCATAGAATTGTTCTCGGTGTACGTAGTCGAAGGGCTATTGTTACTTTTATGTTCCTGGATGTTGCGTTGACAAATGAAAGTTAGCTTATAAAAAAGTGCGTAAGTTAGCATCTGTAGTCTAGGTGTCGAGATAACGAAACCCGTTTAAAACAAGACGACCTCTCGCCAGATTTGAGCCCGTAAGGCCGAAAATCCTAACATGCACAGAATCCGCAATTTGTAACGAGTTTTTAGGTCGATGGCTTGATTCGTTACGGCAGAAAATGTGGAGATTGCGAAGGATGATACTCATGTAAACGTGGAAACGCTCCCAAGAGGTCGAGGGAAATACTGCTTCCGAAGAACGCCCCTCTGGAAAACCAACTTCGATCAGATTTTTCCCGATTATTAAAGTTTTCAGACTTAATCTAATAATTCTTTGAGGATTTAACCAGCTACACCTTAAATCTTGGAGTAGCTCGAACCGCAGAACTAATTCTGAAACGTATAAACTTCGATCAGACTTTGTCTCATTATTAAAGAAGTTTTCAGACTTAATCTGGTAATTTTTCGAGGACGTAGCTAGCTACACCTTATACTTTGGAGGAGATCGAATCGCAGAACTACCTCTGAAACGTGTAAACTTCGATCAGACTTTGGCTGATTATTATAGTAATTATCAGACTTAATCAAACAATTTTCCAAGGACGCAGGTGGTTATACCTTAAACTTTAAGAATGTTCAAATTAGAGAATTAATTCTGAAACCGGTTAACTTTTATTACATTTTGTCTCATTATGACAGAAGTTGTCAGACTTAATAAGGACCTAGCTAGCTACTCTTTGAACCTTAAGGAAGTTAAAATTAGAAATCAATTCTAGAAAGTTTAAACATTGATTAAATTTCGTATCATTATTGCAGTAGTTATCGAGCTTAGTTTGATAACTTTTCGATAATATAACTAGCTATTCATTAGACTTTGCAGAAGTTTAAACTGAAGAATCAACTGTGAAATGTTAAAACTTCGATCTTACTTTGTTTAATCATTATAAAAGTTATCAGACTTAATCTGATTACTTGCTGGGGATGTAGCTGGCTACATTTTAAACCTTGAAAAGGTTCAACTTGAAGAACCAACTGAATCCTATAAACTTTGATCAAACTTCATCTGATTATTACAAACGTTATCGGACTTAATCATATAATTCTCCAAGGATGCAGCTGACCGCACCTTAAGCCGTGAGGAAGTTTAAACTTCGGAAGCATGAAGTGAGAAATTGGAGTTTGTCGAACGACTGCTTTGTTTTCAAACAGAGTCGCGTAAATTCCAGATGCCAATGTAAATATCAATGTTGTTAAGTGTAATGTGAATTGTACATAGGTAGTTAGCATAAGTAGAGTGTAAAGCAAATTCGAAGCGAATCAGACCGTGGAAGTGGTACTTAAAAATTATACGATGGCATGTCCGGATGGAACAGATCCGTCCTCGGAGTGGATTCTATGGTCAAATTCGAAAACGTTGTTTTAATAATTCAGGACTTTTTGGTGCTCTCAATCGCTGCTCTTATAATGCCCGAAAGTAATTGCGATCTTTTCAAGTTTGGTCTGCATTTCGGCGTCAGTTTTAATTGAACTCACAAAATGAAACAAGATTAAAATGCGAAAAATTAATTACTATGAATATTCCATCGGTGGTGTAAAGAAATATTTAAATAACTTTTATTCTCTTCTAAATAATTCAATATATGGAAAGTTTTTACTAGTCTTGCCCGAGAGGAATGACAAAATTCGCATTCTTTTATTGCATCACCAATTTGATTTAGAAAAGATATTAAAAACCTTTCGTTGAGATATTTAATGATAAGTTGTATTATTTTAATGTTAAAATTGTATCAATCAGATAGTCTTTAGAAAAATTGTACACCGAGAGGTTCATTATGAGGTCTGATCTTTTCTTTGCCGTACTTATTGTCTTTACATTGCTGCGCGCAACGATATAGTAAAACTACGTTTTGAGATTTTACTTTATTATTTATCATTTTCTCACCCGATTAAAAAAGGGGAAAACGCTTCGAATTAACTGCCCTTTTTATCCCTCGTGAAATCCTGTTTAGTTAGCGCGCGAAGCTGCAATTTAGTAACGATAAACCAAATCGAAAGAGATTTCACGTGCATTATTGGAAAATTGAACAAAATTCAATACATATGTACATAAATTGTCCTTTTCGAAATGCTGTGCTGCGTGTTATTCACTTATTTAATGCATTAATTCATTGCATCATCTGAACATGAATTCGTTTAAATTATTAAAAATGCAAAGTTCGAAAATTGAGTCTCTAAAAATAAACGTAATAATCTGTTAAATAAATCTTATGAACTGTAGAGAACATTTCGTTCATAATGGCAAATGGGATGTGACTGAAATTATTTAAATTCATTCCAATTAAATCAACATTACGATTTTTCTATATGCCGTATCTTTCTTTCTTGTCTTCTTTTTTATACGTATTGACGTATTGTGTATTAACTACAGGTACATTTAATAGCATTTCCTTCCAAGCTGAAAGAGTAGATATGAAATGAACGTTGCCATTCCATTATAGCACATTTAAGGAAGGTCCTGACATCCATGACATTTTTTTAATTTATTTATAACTGTTTCTTTAATTGTTTCGAAAAAAATGAAATTTTATGGGCGTTAGAACCTTTTTTAGGACCGCCATAATCATGTGGTAAAATTTCAATCAATTTGGAACACCCAGTTCAGATAAAAGTTTCATATACGATCGACCCCTCCGATGCCATTTTCATATTGTCTTAAAATTTTTTATTCCATTAAATTTCAATCTTCTTACGAGGCGTATAAGGGACAGCGTTAGGATTTGAGGTGTACATTCCGTGTTACGCGAGATGCGAGGACTTATCAAGTGTGATTAAGTTGAATGTCCACAAGGAGGGCACAACACCTTGTTAACAGCGATCCGATGAACGACTATTGACTGCATGATTTTTAATTATTAATAACATAAAGTAGTTGCAGGGAGCTCATTTTTCTAGTTAAAGAAAAGGCTTCCTCATTAGCTCCTTGTATACTTCCAGAGAAATTTTGCGACGAGCGAGTAGAATTTTAAAAAGTTTCTTAGAAACGAAACCGCATTCTTGTCCGTAAGAATCTTCGTTGTATGATCGAAATGTAGATTAGTTTTCCCAAATTAAGCGCTCCGTTTTCGGAGAGCAGGAAAGTCAAATCGCTTTAAGGGGGTTGGTAGATTATGAACTGCGTTTCAATCAAGGTGGATTTTAAAGAGAACGGAAATGTGTAAGAAATATTCGCACATGGGGCTATTTTATTTTATGTTTTTCAGAAAATTTAACGGAAAAAAGTTTGAAAATGCTTAAGAATGGCAGATTGAGGTTGGAAATTTCTGATCTTCTATTTTTCATCATGTTCATGATTCCAGGATGTTCGGAAAAAATAGTTTAGGTAATTTTAGAAATTGGACAAAAAATTACTGAAGAACCTATTGTTAACGAAAATTTTGGTTCAAAAGATATCAACGATTAAAGTAGAAAAAAACAATCAAAAAGTGATTGCTAGTTGTTTCTTCTAGTATTAGGATATGAATTTATATTTTTCATCAGAAAACCAAACCGTTGGTTCTTAAACAATATTTTCTGGTTTCTAAAACCACCATAACTTTTTGTTTCAGACTTGTCGATTTTCTGAAATCGTGTACGCCGAGAAAAAAAAAATATTCAGCTTCCGCAAGACCGCCATTTTAACATAGTTAAAAACTTCTTTTCCTTTCAGATTCTCCATAAAACATAAAATATAACAGTTCGGTAAACATTTTCTGTACCATTTCATTCTCGCGTATACTCACTTTGATTAAAAAACATTTTACAACCTACTAACCCCTTAAGCAACCCCTTAACCCCTTAGGTTGTAACTGTATCCCCTGCTGCTTGCGAACGATTTTCTGACTTAATCGTGACAGGTGGAGAAAAAAGTTTAGAATAAAAGTTCGTCAAGGTAAGGAATGGAAAAACTTTTACTGTTGACATTTTTCGATACAAATCATTGTTAAGATAGAAATCGATCGTTTGCATATGATGACTGTTTCGTTGGATAAGTCGGAAGTGCATGATCTGAGATTGTTTGTGTTTTCACTTGTATCAGACCGATAAATTAAGTTTTCTGTCTGATTTAATTGGCGAAACAACGGAGGTGAAGGACTACGATTAATGGTTTAAAGGAACCCAAGTAGACTGTAACTATATTCTGCGAAGAGATCGGGGAGAATCGTTTGTCAGAATTAAGTGGTGTACGTAATCGAGGTATAGTGTATTCAAAGTGTACATAAAACTATAATCGATTCCGTTTTGCGTGGTTCTGGCTAGATCGACAAAGTATAACGACATGTAAACGTGTAACTTGTTGCGTATGTCGTGTGAGCGTATGTCTGCTCTCGTGCCTGCAAATATTCATCCAGAGTATGATTGCACTTACCCCACAATGGTGAAATTCGTTTCGCGTTTGTTGTATAACATTGTCTAGTGACTAGCTATCTAGATGCATTCCATGGTGCACGACAGGCGTTGAATTTAACTTTAAACCCGTTAATGGTAGTTCAGATGCACAGGATGTCGTCAATGTTTTCAAACCTCTTTTACTTGTGCAAGGAAAGGATTTATACTCGGAAGCGTAAAATTAAGTTGTCTTATTCTCCGAAATTGTCGTGTTAAAGACGACGTCCTTTCTTATTGAGATTAAAGTTTCAATCGCTTCTTTCTTGAAGGACTTCGTCTCTTAAAAGTCTCATCTCTGCGAGATCAAAACGATATGCTTTCGCTAATGGAACCGTTACATTTATTCGTTTTAAACTGCAATCAAGTGGTTTCGATTCTTGTTATTAAATTTGTAATGCGAATATATGCGGTATGCTCAGTTTTGTTGCTTCTCGACCCTTCAATCTTGAGCATATCTTTTAGAGTTATTTAGCCTTGTACCTTCTTGAATACTCCAACTTGAAAATCTTAATAATACGATGACACCTTAAGGGGCGTCTTTAGTGTTGATCGCCAAAGAAAAACGTAATTTTTGGGAGTTAAGTTAAAAAAAAAAAACTGTACGTCTTATCAACGTGTAACTTTCTAGGTATATTTGACCACATTTTAAGACCAGTTTTTTTAAAAATATTGAGTTGTTCTAGAGTTAGACGTAATTTACTGGAGTGTCTAAAAAAAGCGTTTTTGTCGGAAACTGTAAAATTAGCTATCGTAGAAGTCTGAAATGGCAAAAACTAAAAAGTCTTAGCCTACATGAATACGATTATCGTTTGAACAAAGATTATCTATAAATGTTGCAAAAGAGCGATTCATTTTTTTGAGTTGCAAAATTCGAATTTTGTATTATTTGAAAAAATTCTAGTTCCAGCAAGAATTAGATATCTATTGAACATAACTGCATAATTCGAAATTGATTCGATCATCCGTTTTTAAGATACTACGGTTACCATTTTATAAACTGCTATTGCGAGAAAAATGTGTTGAAAATCTTATGTGTATCATTGTTGTACCCAAAATGTAGTTTATAACAGAGCTAATCAGCGATTTCATGGTCATACAAAACATTCCTTCTCGTCATAAAAAGCTTTTTTCGATTCGAAAAAAAAAATTAATTTTGGCGACCCTCAACACTAGGGATCTCCCAAAATCTTATTTAACATCAGCTTAATTGCATTAATTAATATATGAAATGCGGTATTCGCAGAGTGCATGAATTCCAATCTACGCTCTTAAAGATGTTTCGATATTTCGAACATTTTCATACAATACAACCGTATAACAAAACCAAAAGCATCCGAAACGAAAACAGGACGAATATATGTTACATTTCGAGAAACACCTTTTCTGCGTGAGAATTCATACAGTGGTATTCAACAGTTTGAATGAAACACTAAGATAAGAAATAAAATCAGTACAAACATTAATAAATCCACTACAACGCGCTTTTCTCAAAATTTATACAACTATATACCTGTAAATGATCGAAAATCGGTATACAAAAACGTTTGAGTTTCCGCATACATGTCTTACGACAGTTGTACACAATGCCCATGAATTCTTATACATGATATGTCCAAAAATAGTACACAAAACACTTCGAAATTCATTATAGGGTGCTCCCTGAAATTCGTACATTCGTATACTAAAATTTCCGACCACAGGCATACAAAAATTTCGAAATATTGTATCTTGACAAAACCTCGACTACACGTAAAGTATATTCCAAGCAGATAGTTTGAACCGTGTAAATTATATTCTCATCGCGTCTCTCTTCGGGTGTTCCATGAATTTATGGGACATTTCGAAGAGTACTCGTCTTGATGTTGAATCGAAAATCGGTAATCAAAAACATTCGAGTTTTTGCTTACATGTCTTATGACAATTGTACATAATGCTGATGAATTCTTATACAAGATATATCCGAAAATAGTACACAAAACATTTTGAAATTCGCTATAGGGTGCCCCCTTGATATTCGTACACTCGTATATTACAATTCCGACCACAGGCATAAACAATTTTGAAACATTAAATCTTTAAAAAATCTCGACTACACGTAAACCATATTCCAAGCAGATATTTTGAACCGCGTAAATCGTATTTTCATCGCGTTTCTCTTCGGGTGTTTCATGAATTTATGGAATATATGGAGGGTTATTAGAGATTACAGGTAATTATTATAATTTCAGAGAGGAATCGTCTCGGTCTCAAATTGAAAATCTCAGGCAATCTTGGAAGTCGGTCTGCTTCTATTTCCGGATTTGCGGAAATCTTAGGCGCGGCGTCTCGAATAATCAAGAGCGCAGAAGGTTCCGTACCTTCTTCTGTGCTAACCTTTGTATTTGTATCGGTATTTCTGTCGATTATGCGACTTCGAGACGCCTTCCTTGCAATTGGATCATTTCGATGATGACAATCGTGCGAGAAATGATGCAACAACGTGACAATGGCGTTTCGAGTTTTATTCGTAATTGCGTCTAACATAGAATTCCGGTCCTTCTTGACATGTCTGGAATGCCGTGATATTATAATGTATGATCGACGCAGGTAAAACTTTCCACGAAGTGACGCACCGTTGCGTTGTACGAAGGAATATCGGAAAATTGTATTCCTCGCAATAGTGCACGTGAAATCGATGTTAGATATTATATGTAAAACATCAAAATATTTAAAAGTTTTCTCCAAACTGAGTGCACAAAATCGTTGGATACTTCAGCATGTAATTATTAGAAGTCCTAAGGAGAAACGTGGTGCTCGTGATACTTAATTTTTGATAAAACATTTTTTTTATTCATCCCAAATTAGAACCAAGAATACATTTTTTTTTGTACCGAAATTTCATGAGCACCGCGTTCTTTCTTAGAGACTTCATAATCACGTGCTGAAATTTCAAATGTTTCGGTACACCCGGTTTGGAGAAAAGTTTTACAAATATTTTGACGTTTTATATATATAGTTAACATCAGAAGATTAAGGTGATATGAAAGGATCATCTATTCTTATCTATTCTATATATATATTTCTTTTCTCCAAATCGGGTGTACCGAATCATTTGAAATTTCAGCACGTGATTATGAAAGCCCTAAGAAAGAACGCGGTGCTCATGAAATTTCATTAAGAAAAAAAATGTATTCTTGGTTCTGATCTGGGATAAATAAAATAATGTTTTATCAAAAACTAAGTATCACGAGCACCGCGTTCTACTTTAGGACTCCTAATTTTATATATATAAGAATGATCCTTTATGAATTTGCAATTAATAGACGTTATCATAAAGTAAAATGTTTATAAACTTACAATTTATGTATATTTTCATGAATTAATATGTCTATAAATTTGCGACTTTTAAACAAATGCTTTGGTTACAAAGGAATGATACAAAAAGAAAGTGCACATTAAGTTATACTTGAAAAATCAAGTAAAGGTTAAAAAATATCAATATACGTGTGTGTGACTTCAATGTGGCAAGGCGTTGTAGAAATTTAGTCTAAATAACAGAGATTAATATTTAAAACATAATTATTGTTATCAAAATGTAAAGCGAAGTTGCTTAAAAGTGGGATGGAACATGGGCGGAAAGGAAGAACAATTTTGCTTGAAAAGAGAGCATCAAACAGCAAAGACCGCAGTAACTTTCAGAACAACAAATACATGAGATATCGTATTTTTTGACCAGACACCGCCTTGCCATCATTTGTATTCAGGTTTTTGTGCATCTCTGCGAATACACGTGTGAACAATTGATGAGTGATTGCGCAAAGGTGCGGCCTTCTTTCAGGTTGCCTCTATTAATATTGTTAACAACGTACAATAAGTGACGATACTCTGAATGGAAGGTGTCGGGCGTTGATAATTGCCTTCATGAATCTTTCCTGACAGAGGTAGTACAATTCTGCCTACAAGAATCTTAGTATTCGTTGTTACTATATTTTTTAAAAACTCAACCTGCTTTGCCAAATTCGGAAAGGGTCCATTTTGAGAATGTAAGGTGATATGAGTCAGCCTATACGTATCTAAGAAGTCAAATCGTTGGTGAAAGTATTCTCCGAAGTGGGTTTATCGATTCGTTTCAAGTTTTACCACATGAACACGGAGGGCTTAAAGTAGATCCTGAAACTCATGAAATTTCATTAAAAAAAAAAATTTGTTTATTTATCATGGAGTAGAACCAATATGGCGAGGTCCGTGTATGTTTTTGATGTTTTACGTTTTTTTAAGGCTTAAAATCGAAAATAAAGAGCTTTAGAACCTAGTTCGAACACTTTAGAATACCGTAGAGATGGTATATTACAGAATCAGATGGGAAAATATGGAAAATACCTTCACCAACGATTGCAAAAGAATGCTGTTTTGTCCCGCGGATAACACGTGTCTTTAGAGCAAAAAAGTAATTGCTGCTAAACGTCACAGATGGCGCCATTGGTCCGTTAGAATATAAAAAGTCATGAATTCAGGGAATGTCGCCAATATTACATCGATCTCTTTATCATTATTTTACCGAAATGACACGTGTAACGCTTCATTTCGTATAATTCTCAACTTAGACTTGAAGACTTCAACATAAATGTAAATGTCGGAACGAGACGCGCCAGCTTATGTTACCACTTGAGAATTCAGTATGGTGCCACCAAAAAGGGTATAGATGAATTTTATTTTATCGACGTCGATTACATTTTTCAACGCGTTTCATATCATCTTAAGAAGAACGTATAGAGGCTGAAATTTATTCAGATAATTTTGGTAATCATTTTGTAAATCTCTCAGCGACGCGCTATTTACCGTTGACAAATCTATTTCGAAAATGTCGGCTACTTTCTTTACTTCATAGTATACATATAACGAAAATCCAAAGCGATGCATCTCTTTAAATTATAAACCATACTTTTAAAGATATGTGCAACTTTACATTAAAGTATACGTGCGTTGTTTCACTTGAAGAAAAAAAACATTCCTGAATACAGGGAAGGACAAATGTAATTGTTCTCGGAGTAAGCAGCTTTTGTTACTTGTTTTACGATTCTTTCCGGCACGCATAAGTGTCAAATTGCTTTGGCTAGGAGCCTCTGACCTAATAAAAAAAGGTAAGACATTTTTAAACGTCGGAAGAACGTTCTTTCGATAAGAGGTTCAACGTATTGTACACGTACATGTAGAACTCTTTTCCGTCACGTATAAAAGCATTTAATTAAACGTCGATATACGATTCTGTGTAGGAGAAATCATTGTTAATGCATCTCTACGTATGGAACAACTTAGTTTTGTCATTGCTCCTAATAGTTACTGTATCTATCCAGGTTCATAATTACGTTTACGGAATACCAAGGGTTTGCGGATAGTTTCCCCCAATTCGTCAGTCTGTCCGATTGGTCGATAGCATTTTTAAAAAATTCAAGACCGACGAGTGTTTGACATATTACTTAATAATTAGGAATGCGTTCAAATGAAACGATGGGTGTTACGAAACGAGAAACATTGTGATCTTCATGAGTCCGCACACTCTTACCAGAGCCCAATGAGCGATTTGTTATCATTAAAATAATAATGCGCTAATTAGTTACGCTAAGGCATCAATGTTTTAATCATTATGTTGTTCGTGCACTGTAAAAATTTATTAATAGTAAATGTACATATTGTAATACCTGATATTAAAAGAAAAGATATATTTAATTCTGGGCTTTCGCCGAGTTGCTTTGATAAATCCCTGTGAAGGCGATATATTATTTAAACCGCATCGTAAATCATGGTTTTTAATTTTAAAAATAGGCTTCAAATATTCACTCCTAGTAAAATATCTTAAAATAAAAATTAATCCATACATTCATTTAAATTTCATTCAATTTTATAGCTGGGGAGTTGGACGCTGCAGTTTTCGGGTAATTACAATGAAACGTGCAAGTGTAGGTAACAACGGAATATTATTTTAATAATGACACTCAGAAAAGTTTACACTTAACCTACGCACGAGCAGATTTGTCGTCAGAGTGTTAAGTGGATAATATCTCGAATGTATATTACATTTACAAATAATGTTCTAAAGGGTATATCGGCAGCATTTAGAGTACGTTACATGTCACATACAGTATGCATATAAACTCGTGCATAAGAATTATGCATAGCGATGCACAACGATGAAAGAACGATCATTATCCACGGTTTGCGGTATTATCGGATCACTTTTCGTTTCGCGTTTTATCTGTGCGAATTTAAGAATAGTATAAAGCCTGACCCGTCTAGAGAGACATAGGCCTATATGCAATATCGTTCTAAAAAAGGTAAATATACTTTTAGTATAAACTTATAAATACGTACACAGACGGGAAACTGCTATGGACATTAAATTCTGATTATCTTTTAAATACTGTCCAACCGCATGAGACTTTTTCCATTTTTCGTTTGAATGACAACCTAAACTACGATCAGACTAACATTATAATAACGTGTAATGACTAATGAAAACGTTCTTTTAAAATTAATATAAAAAGGGATGATTTCAAGAGCTTTTTCCTTCTTGGAATTGAAATGCATTAATCTCCTCCAATCGTGACTTGTAAAAAGCATTCTTAAACCATTAAAACAAACTTAAGATCTTAAATCATTTCAGACATATAGACGTCGCAATATCTGTTTTTCATATTCCTGTCTACAACGGAATTAATCACAATTTCTGAGTTATTAGGAACACGATCACTTGTCATGGTAGAATGTAAAAATAAGTATACTTTGTTTAAGAATAATGTTGTAACCAATTTTTGATTAAAATTAAAAGGAACTAATGTACCGAATCAATTTCACAGCCAAACTTAAACGCAGCGATAAAATAATATTGACTGAGAATTATTTGAAAGTATTTATATAAGATTTGTTTTTCTTATTCATAGTCTACTCAACGAATATTTGTTTTACATCGTACCTCATAAATTCATACACATATACAAAGTAACGAGATTGCTTATAAAGAATATATTCACAAATAAATAAAAGTAATTTCGAGCAGTCATTCTTAACATTTCCACGATTCTTTTTAAATTCGTCTTAGAAACACGATGCTCATCGTGAACTTAGACTAACCAAAAATTCCTTTAGTACGTCAAGCTGAAAAGGTACGTGTACAAACGTTTGAGATAGAGATCAGTATTAATAACAATCAGATCTTCATACGCAATCGCTCAAGTTAACGACAGTGTCGCTATCCAACAAACAAGGGATCCAAAGGGCCCTGTAAACAAATGACTGCTTCAAGTAACCTTGTCAATGATTGTTCCTTATGCTACACTTCGAATGTATTTCGTAATGTTAAAACAATCATCAAAAAAGCTTCGAAATCTAGTAGCAGATAAATGCCAGAGTGAGCCTTCACAGAGTATACCAAACATAGATACATGTGTAACATTATTCTCAATCTATCAAAGAGCGAATCCATGAACTCTCTGTTCTTGTAATAAGATTTACTTTCGCGGAATTATTAGCCCTTTGCACATATCAAAGCTATTGCCATTAGGATGGACCGAAAATATATTGCCGTTCTCTCCCTGAACTTGCAAGTAACCGAAGTCATCTATTCCTATGACTTTGACTTCCTGGGATGTGCCATCCTCCGACATGACCGTAACGTCTGCATCTCTGTAAAATGTTCGTATTAACAAAACCTGGGAATCTACATGCTCGAAAAGGTACTTAAAGATTTAAGGTGCAGTGAAACACGTCGAGAAATTTGATCGACGTCGGTAAAAAAGATTTTTTTAAATACCTACGTTGCCGACATTCATATTTATATCGATAGCCGTGTCGAATTATATAGAGTATTGTACCAAATGGCATACTCCACATGCCGTTTCCGTACAATAATTATAAAGAAATCGAAATAACTCCAAAAATCTCCTGGATTCATGATTTTTATGTTCTAATTGACTGCAGAGCACGACCCTGCGCCATCTGTGATTTTAGTGTTAACTACATTTTCTCTCCGAAATCTCGCGTAACCTTTGTTTTAGCATAGAAGCACATAAGACACTTGTTTTGTCTTTATCCCGTTCAAATAAGAGTTTCTCGATAACTAGATTGTTCTAAATTGTTGTGCAATTGTTCTAACACTTTCGTTTGCCATATCAGGGCCATCAATAATTGTGTGTCGATCGAAATATGAGAGCTCGACGACATCTTGGTTCTGGTCTAGGCTAAGTTATAAAATGTTTTTTCAAAAATCCAAAATTTGAAAGTGTCAATACAATTCTTAAGTAATCACGAGTCATGTGTCAAAGTTTCAGATAGTTCAGGCCAATACCCTTAAAAAAAAGTATCTTATTCGAATTGACTGATTTGAAGAGGGTTTCTCTTCACCTTAAGAGTATTGCACCGAACTGGTCTTGAATTTTACATGACTCGTCAGAACCTAAGAAATATTCTGACACTTTCAAAAGTATGGAATATGGGGTTTAGTATAATTCCCAATATAATTCGACACAGCTATCAAAATAGATACGAAAGCCGGTAACGTATGTATGCAGAAAAATCTTTTTTACCGACGTCGATTAAATTTCTCGATGGGTTTCACTTTCACTTATTTCACTTTCAAAGTATTTCTAACTTGCGAAAAACCTATTAACTTGATATTTCAGTTTACTTTCCCGAGCACTCATTACAAATGCAACTTACGTGTGCAGCCAGTGCTGATAGTAAGTTTCATATAAAGTGTCCATATTGCCACCTTGCACACTATTTAAAAGATTCTCCAATTGGTTAAAGATAAGTGCCAGAAATCGTTCCAACGAAAAGGTTTGCAATTTATCACCATTGAGCTCGTTGTGACGAGCGATAAGCTGATTGATAGAGCAAGTGGGCTCCTTGTTTGACAGATTGATTCCGACACCTGAAAGTAATTATTTGCACTGTCATCTTAATTTTCATATTAAATGTTAACTGGAAACGAATCAAACTTGAATTATTCTTTTTATTTAGCAAAGTACTGGTTACAAGTCAGTAATCGTACGATACCGTTCGAAAAATGTTTTTCAATTTGAATTTTCATCCATATTTTTATATTTCTTACAAAAGGATCAGTTACAAACCTATATTACAGATCATCGTTGATGCGATCACATTCGATTGAACTAGAAGGCCGCCAAGTTTTATGGAACTCCCAGCGTATATATCATTAGGCCATTTCAATCTAATATCAATTTTCTGCAAAACATTCAAAATGAATACAGAATTACGAATATTCAGTAACTGAAGGAAATAAACTACAAACCTCGTAACCTTGAGTGGACTTTACTGCTAAAACTACTGCGACTGAGACCATATGTTGAAGAAGGGATACGTGTCTTCCTAGCGGTGAATGCAAAGGAATGTGAAGTTGAAGAGTGAACATAGCGCAACCCTCTGGTCCCAACCAAATGTTCTTTTTCCTACCTGTTAACATAAAAAAGTCAGGATAGTTATTCTCCATTATTAATAAAAAAAAGTTCAAGTATCAAGGATTATACAATAAAGTCATACCTTGTCCTTGAGTTTGTCGTCGAGGAATGATCGCTAAACCATGATACAAGGAACGGCCGTTTGTTACATTCATGGAAGACGTCATTACATCGCTGTATATCACTAATCGACCCACAACTTTTGTGCTAAGGATCTGGAAAAGGAAGATATTATATTAAATTCTATATCCTGACCGTTACAAATCATTTCGGGCACGAAACAACTGAAATAAATTATTATGCCCCAAATACAACAAATATTCCTTCCCCGATTCATTAACATCGTTTCTCAGCAAAGAATTTAAGCACAGGGTTCATAAAATTACAAATATTTTTAAAACACTTTTAGCGAGCCGCATATTTTATTAATTTCCCTCACACCTGCTGGAACTTCACAATGTCGGGGTCAGGTCAGTTATATGGCTCTCCAAAAATGGTTTGATAATATTTATAATTTTATGGATCTGGCAAAAGATGTTTACTTAAACTTGTTTAACCATTTTCAGAAAGGTACACTGTGGTCTAGTAAACATTCGACAGTTCATAGAGGATAAAGACTCACCTCAAAGTATTCTACCGTGGAGAAGTTATCGGGACAACTATGTATCATAACCGGAAGCAGGGTAGAAGAAGGAGGCATCGCCTTGGTACCTTGCTCACAGAACTGAATATCCATGTTTGTCATTTTAAGAATATTATTTGGCTGCATTGCATCTTTCAGCTGCTTCAACATCTCTAATTTCAGCTGCATAATGGACAATGCGAGTTACAACGACTGGATGCATCGATTTCGAGTATGCTTATGAGTAAAAGTAAGTGTATGTTTACTACTGGAGTGTGGAGATCATAAGGTGCAATGAGTGTTATCGATCTTCTAGTGCGTCATCTGCAGACAAGTTAAACGCTCTGCACTATCGATCATAATATATCGTATTTAGTAAATATCTAACAATAAGAGTATGCCTCTTAATATTTGCCAATTTTCAGAATAACTTTATTGCCCATTATCATCATTATCGAGATGACTCATTCCATTCATGGTTGAAATCGGTTTCTAGCAACTATCGGTTCGTGATTCAGATTCTTCTAATATGAATATTGGGTTGATCCACAAGTTCGTGTTGTTGAAATATTCAAAATTATATTATATACATTTTTTTAGGAGGGAGATTGAAAAACTGCCTAAACATTGAGAAAAAATGTTTAACGAAGATGAAAATGTTTTGTTAATTAATATTGTTAGATTTCACTTCTTAACATAAATTTGTTTATATATAAAAAAAGAGACACAAACTTATGGGACAGCCCAAGCAAATATGAAGAAATTAAACGTAATCAATATTTTCACCTTTAACAGTTTATAATACCATACGGCCGTGACGGAAATGTCAATTTGGAATAAGATAGGTTTAATAACGAGCAGTTCAGTTGAGATTACTATGAGCGTTCAACTAGCAAACTATGCACGGTGAGTACATAATTATAAAAATACAAACTACATATTTTACTATCCCTCTTTGTAATATTTAGGATTCAAATAAAAATTCTCACACTACACCGTCTGCTAAAATAAATGGCAAAGTGTAGGAAAAAAAACTTCCTTTGTGCTTTTTTGAGAGTGGTCATAACATTTAAAAAGAACGTACAATTTATTCTTAAAAAGATCACGGAACACATACCTCATACGTTCCTAAGAAGAAACCTGGAGTGTAAACTGGTGCTACGCAAGGTTGAGGACTAACATCCACTCCAAGATGAGTGCTAAGCAAGTCACTAAAAATCTCCAATCGCGCTGAATTACTTTGCTTCAAGACATTGAATTTACTTTCCTCAAATTCATATTGCGACGGGTCAGCTTCCAAATGAATTTGGGAAAATACAGCTTTTCCCCCAGTTTCTGGCAAATCGGCAAGCAGTAAACTCGGTGTATGCCACGTTTCTTCGGTTCCTAACACACGTACGTGGAATATATGCGAATTTCCTGCTTTGTCATAGACATTGGCGGTAGCCGGCGTTTGAGGAACTGATACCCTAAAAACACAATTTAAAAACAAATGTTACAAATAGTATGGCAAAGTATTCCCACATTCGATGAAGTGCAAAAACCCCATCTGCGTAATGTACGAAAAGGAAATTAATTCCTAAATGATAAATCAATGAACCAATGGATTGCCACGTCTTACTTAACGTCTTCGTGGTCCTGTGAAAACCTTGTCTTGGCAGGAGAAGCTTGATAGCAAAATATGTGATGCATCATTCGAACATGTTTCCACTTTCCATAAGAAAAGCGAACAAGTTCGTGTTCACGTACTTCAGCAGTCTTGAACGATGGAAGTAAGGTGTGCAAGGTATCGGAGCAGAGAGCGAGTAGTTTCCCACCTTTGACCATGTATTCGACAAGCTGGGAAGCCACCTCGTTACCAACATTACCGCACACGATTACTAAAATAGCTTGTTTCACCCAAATATCGCTGCAAGCTTCCGATGCGGACAGTATGTACACTATATACCTAATAAACATTGAATTGCAAAGTTATTAAACGATACAAGCCAATTAAAATTCAGGCAACGTGTAAGAAATATAAATAATTTTTATTACAAAAGAGTATATTTACTTCATCCGGTTGACTATACTGTCGAGAACGTTTTTCACATTATCAACGGCCACAGAACTGTCTCCATAAATGAGTATATTCATTGGTTTTATAGCAGTTGTGAAATCTGTTACTTTCTTTGAAGGAGAATAGCTGAGACATAAAAAATAACATATCACAACGATATACTGCCGATCCATTATACAAATCTATTATACTTGTGTGGAATGCTTACTTAGCAGCACTTGTCGATGGGAATATTTTGCGTTGAGATGGCATACTACGAGTGGCAGAGTTTTTGTCTGCAAACATGTCCAAGGATTTAGAAAGTCCGGAGTCTTTAATATCTTCGGAAGATTGCACGTCTAAGCCCAAATCTTCTTTTAGAATTAAATTCTCCGATTTAGACAAACTTGGACTGGTGGGCAAAACTGCCGATTTATCCGCTGAAACCATTGGAATTAAATCCATCGACTTTGTTAATGCTTGTGACAATCTTGATGCGGTGCCATTAATGACAGCACTAGCCGAAGCAGGTGTTGGTGGCGGTGTTGACGGTACCGGACAGTCAGATGGAACATCCTTTGAATCTAGTAGATTAATGTCACATAAAAATATTATTACAGTTTAAGGCCTTATAAAAACCTATGATGTGAAACAGAGGTAGGACTATACCAGAAATGAGATGAAAGATTGCTCCTTATAGAGTTTTCAGTGCCATATATCGTTTCCGTAGAGTAATTACAAAAGAAATCGAAGTAAATCCCATGGATTCATGGTTTTTTATGGGCTAATTGACTGCAGAGTGCCACTCTGCGTCATCTGTGATTTTAATGCCAACTACATTTTCTCTTCGAGACCTCGTGTTGCCTTCGTTTTAACATAGAAGCACAAAAGGCACTTTTTTGCCTTTATCCCGTTCAAATGTGAGTTTCGCGATTACTAAAGTGTTCGAAATTGTTGAACAATTGTCCCGACATATTCGTTTCTCATATCGGAGCCTTCAATAATTGCATTTTAATCGAAATATGAGAGCTCGACGTCATTTTGGTTCTGGTGTAGGCTAAGTCAAAAAAAGTTTTTGAAAATCCTACTTTTGAAAGTCTCGGAATAATTCTTAGGTACTCACAAGTCATGTGCCAAAGTTTCAGACAAATCGGTCCAACACTCTTTAAAAAAAAGTGTCTTATTCGAATTGACTGATTTGAGAGAGGTTTCACTTTACCTTAAGGTAATGTGAAAAAGTGACGTTAAAGAGTTCTCGTTTATTAAACTTTTCTTGAAACTGGGTGTACTGAATCGATTCAAACTTTACAATATAAATATTGAAGGTATAAGGAAGGTCCTGAAACTCATAAAGTTTCACGAGTGTTAGGACCTTCCTTATAGCCTCTACATTCATGTTGAAAAATGTGAAACGATTCATCACACCCAATTCGGAGAAAAGCTTCATGAACTGTCCAGATGCCGGTTTTACATCCCCTTAAATTCTCGAGAATTTAAAAACATAACTCCTTAGACGGGTAAGCCGCCGTCGGGTATTGCAAAACGGCACGACCATTGCGAAGGTGCGAGCCAACCGCATTCTCCATCGAGGGCAGTACAGGACCGCGATCGCCCTACCCTGCCCACCAGCAATCTCCCAACTAATCTCTTACTATACCAATAGAGATTTTGTTTATAAACTTTTACCGGATATATCGCCAGGTAATGTGATTTCAAGAATCATAGGCATTTGCAGGGATAAAGATTTAGTTCCTGGTGATATTACTATTCCTGGTGTATCTTCCACTTCCATCGGTAATCCTTGCTGGGCTACTAACCTAGCTGCACTACCAAATATTCTTAGTGTTTTGATGTGAGCATCCCACTGGGCTTTGCCTATTAATTCTGAAATATAGGAAGTAGAAATGTAAATACCAAAACTACAACCACTAAATTGCATATTACGCACCACTCACTTTTATTGTACGAAGGAATAAACTCCTCGCCGTTGTAAATGCACGGTTTCCCTGATACCAAAACAGCTGAAAAGAAACAAGACAAATCAGCAAATGTTTCATTAATGCAGACCTATTTACTTACATTGAACACGCGTGAGCAGTAATCCATTATTTATGAAACATTCTCCATTCATAAGCGTCGTTGAAAATTTAGTGATGTGGTCCAAATCAGTCTCCAAGATGACTCCAAAGTACTTATTCGATGTCCAAGCGAGAATTTGACCATAATCCTCAAGCTGAAGGTTATGATTTTATCTTGGCTTTGCAGAACTTTAACGGTCAAGCTTTAGATTGAAATATTAGGAAGAAAATTCATACTACCTTTGTTGCCCTTGTGTAAGCCAGTGGACTATAATTGTCCATGTCGGCTTCGATCAATACATGCATTCTAGGGTCCTTGATTGATGCTTGTCCATAGTTATGAGAACAAAGGGGAAATAACGTCTTTCCATGAGGAAACACTAGCCAAGTCAAAATATCGATTTTTTGCTGAAAGAGAGATTTGTTTTGTTAAAACAACTAATGTATAACCAAATGAAATTATTAAAAGCTAAATCAAGCCAAATAATATTAGAAACTAAATTTGAAAACATTTTATTTGGCGAACACTGACATAATGCTCATAATTACTGTGAGTACTTTTAATGGGTGACAAATGAAATGTTTTCCAATTTATATTTTAATAATTTTTTATTTTATTAGATTCAATTTTTTAATTTGTTCAATTTTGTTTCATGAAGTTGAGAACTATATTTTCACAATCATATGATTTTGAGAGAAGTTAGAATTGTTTTGAATATATGTACTTGTATCCTATGTGAAACAATAAGTGTTGATATTTAGTAAAAATATTTCATTTGAATTTATAAGGGGAAATGGTACGATTAAAAAAACCCGAGTTGACCGTGCTGCTACGTAATACTTGTGACGTGAACTAGTGACGTAAGCGCCGCTGCTGAATCAAAATCGCGGTGCGTGAAATTCACGGCACCGCGATTTTGATATGAAGCAGCCCTATCCCAATAATGTTGAGCGTTAGTCATCGAGCGTTGGGACTCAATAAAAGTTATGTACTTCACGTAAAGATATAAAGACTTTGTTAATAAGAAATTCATTAGAAAGCAGATATCTATTGTACTACACAACAACAAAAAATCGACATTTATAAGTTTTGAGCGTTTTTGTACTGTGTGTACATACATATTGCATCTATTAGGAAATTCTACAAGGGCGCCGATAAGTATGGTCTGTAGCTAGCTGTTTCTATCTTAGACCATATATATTTAGACTTTGCATTGAACCTCCCACTCCTAAATTTTCAGTGCATTTTGTTCTAATCCTTTTTTTGTAGTTTTTTCATATTTATGCAAAATAGAGCAGTCATAATAATATGCTATGATATATGCTGCACTTGCGCAGTAAAAATATGTCCCCTTCATTTCTGTACGCTCTATTGTTGCTATGTTGAAAAAGTACTTTATTGAAAATGTTAATAACCATTACATACTTGAGGATAAATGGTGCATAGTCGTTTATCTGCTTGGAACCACAGAAGATCACCCAGTTTAGCGTCGTTCCGATTGCTGCAGAAATGAGAACTAAGCATGTTGTCAACACATTCGTTACCATTAGATATTGCACTCTTGCTTCCCACAGGATCTTGAAAGGAAACAATTTAATTTAAGTAAGTGATACCAAGAAAATTTCTGTTTAATATAACTTCTATAGTTCATATTTTAATCAGATACTTCTAAAAATAAAATAAAACCTATTCATAAACATATCTTACCTTCTTTCGGCCGAGTAGATTTCCCATAAAACATTATTGAAGGGCGAAAATTATCAGGGCCTTTGAGAACAACACTAAGACGAGCTCTGAGAGTCGAGAGCCGCCAAGCTTGAATCCACGTGGCAACCATATAGAAGAGTGTCAATAACATTTTGACACGGTGGTATGGACCATGCAACTGCGCCCCTCCTTTTAAATGGGTAAAAAAGAGATTGAATAATTATCATTCATAAAGTAAGCATAATCATGTTAATAATACAAGGAACAAAAAATTATCTCAACCCCGAGAATAGTCATTTGCTGACTTAATATTTTAATCAAGCATTGATGCAGAGCAAGTTAAAAAACTAAAGTTTAACTAAAAATTAACACATTTCAGAAAAACTATTCACTTTAAAACAATCACTGTCAGAAACAGTGACCTAAATTTAATTATATATCACAATAAATACGGATTCAGAATATGTTTATACTCTCGTTTCGTGCTTTTGATAAGATTAAGACGTATCGTCAAAAAAGTGCGTATTTGCTGTTAACTTATTGCCTTTGCGATTGATAATGACGTTATCACGTGATCAGTAATCAGACGCCGAAACACGGTCACTGGAGTAACCGAGTTTCTAACCTCACCGGGCACTTTACTCATCAGTGATAAGATACAATTTAGGAATATATCACCCGTCCTATCACTGATTGCCTATGGAAGCAAAACACGAAAATTCGATACATTACTGAATTGCGACTGTCTGGTAGCGGGGAAAGTAGAAAATTGTTAAAGTACGTACACACCTAATCAATGCTCTGTTTTCCGAAAAGGAGGTGAATGCACCTTTCAGCAGACGATTTTAAAATTGTTAAGTTTTGCACTGCCAAGATGGCGCTCGTAGAGTATGTACAGTTTCAACATATAAACCCGTAGGGTAATCAGATGTAAATTCAACATGCAGGGTGTCTCTGACCATCCATCCACCTCTATTAAAATAAAGAGGAATGGTTTACTTGGAAATCCCAAAACATTCTAATAAGTAAATCGGGTATGCTCCGTATAATAATGATAATTACAACTTCGAGTACTAAATGGAAATGGGACATAAATACCAGAAGTCAAGTTTTTCAAATGCTGTATGGTATTCATGGCAGTTTCTACGTCAAAAAATATGAAAGTTTTATCTCGACGATTTTTGTATAATGCTTGCATCACGTTTGAAATAATGTTGAAAGCCTAATTTATGAATATGTAATATATAATATAATCATAATTTCTAATTAGAAGATCTAATTTCCTAGCTAACTGTTCTATTCATGAATTACACTCTGAAAATTATTTGAAACTTGATGCATTTAATATCTTCGAAACAAAACTTCCTTCGTTTGAACGTAGAATCTGAAACTGTAACGGAAAATACTACGTACCACTCGAAAAACACCATTTCCAGTATCGATATCCCACTACTGTTTAATACTGAAAATTGAAATCGTCATCATTCGATAGAGCGTACCCCATTTGCTTGTCAACATTTTTGTGAATTTCCATTCCCCTCCATTTGAATAGAAATGAGCAGGTGGTTAGGAACACACTCTTCTTGCTTTAAAATTATAACGTGGAAACTATACAGCCGACACGTGCGAGAACTATTCGGTGAAGTAGAAATCTCTATGCCATTCTGTAAGGAATGCCCTTCGGCTTCGCAGGATTTAAAACAAATAAATAAGCACGTGTAATAACATAGCAACAAAGCGAGCTTCCCTATTTTAAGATGAACATCCAAGCCGGTCTCGTTATATTCCTATTACATGAAATTCAATAATCAATAAATCGAAATTCCGACAATGGGTGTTCAAATTTAAAGGTAACATTTGTCAGCTGTAAATAACACTCTCAAAGACATAGTTTAATTATTCCCAAAAGTGTATGTAGAAAAGCTGTGCCCTCACTTAACCCTAGTGACCCCTATAATGAAACCCTTCGAATACTTTTCATTATACTGTAGTAGTTTCTTCTTAAGTGATCTTTTGGAAGGAAACGCTGTTACAGTAGTTTCGAATTTATTTCGGCAACTGTGTCGAATTATATCGAATATTGTACTAAATGGTATACTCCATATATAGTTACAGTACAATTATAAAGAAATTGAAGTAAAACTTCAAAAAATCCCTCGTATTCATGGTTTTTGAGGCCCTGATTGACTGCAGAGTGACACCCTACCCCATCTGTAATTCCAGTGGCAACTAAATTTTCTCTCCGAGACCTTGTATTACCATCATTTTAATATAGAAGTGCATAAGACACTTTTTTGGCCTTTATCTCGTTCAAATGTTAGTTTTTTAATTACTAACGTGTTCTAAATCGTTGTTCAATTGTCCTGACACTTTCGTTTCTCATATCAGAGCTTTCAATAATTGTATATTTATTCAAATATGAGAGTTCGACTTCATGTTTGTTCTGGTCTAAGTTAAGTCAACAAATTTGTTTCGAAAATCCAATTTTTGAAAGTGTCAGGATAATTCTTAGATGCTTAGAAGTCAGATGCTAAAATTTCAGACAGTTCGGTCCAATACACAAAAAAAACTGTCTTATTCCAATCAACTGATTTGAGGAGGGTTTCACCTCACCTTAAGAGAAGTTTTAAAACGATAAGTCAATACAGTGGCCTTTTTTAGTTCTGATTGAAAATTGTAGATATATCTCTCTACAGCAGAATTGTTTGTACAAAGATACAGATTCCTGATTAGCCCGGTCATAACGCAAGGGATACTTGAGAGGCATTTTTAATATGTAATATAGCAGTACGCACATACATACATGTTACAATGTTTTAGTTGTAAAATTTATCCTGCACGAAATATAAACCCCAGTTTGCATAATAATTAATATGGGTTATTACTGGAATACTGATAAGAAATTAAAAATAAATAAATAACTAGTTACAATTTGGCTCTAGTAGATGCCAATTCAGGGTCGTTGATAAGACAGATCTTTAAATAAGATCCTGGAGGATGATGTATTAATATTTTCTCTAATTTTAAGAGTAATATCGCCAGTTGTACTCTATTTCCATGATAAACACACGGATCTCCAATAGCACTAACTGCTTCGAGAGCAATGAGACTAGTTATAGTAGTAGAGTACAAGTCGAGAGAAAGAGTGTACGGATGCCTGATGAACTTGTCTTCACTAATTAACAGTCTTTCTGTTTGCTTCTGAGTTTCTTTTAGAATTTTCTCGTGCACCGGAGGGCCCATTGTCGATTCATTCCACTGTAAATATATACATCAATCCTTAGTGACTTTATTATTTCAATTTTTAAACTGATATGAACATAACATCTGAAGGATCTCATTTATGTAACTTTTCTGAATCTACTGAATTGTTTCAAACTTTACAATGTGGACATGGAGGCTATAAGGAAGGTCTTGACATCTATGAAATTTTATTTTTTATACAAAAAGAATGTTGATAAACAAATTAAAAAAATTAAATGTCACGAGTATCAAGATCTTTCTTAAGGACTCCATATTCACGTGGTAAAATTTTAAACAATTCAGTACACCCAGGGCAGTTCGTAGAAAAGTTTCATAAACAAGACCCCTTTGACGCCACTTTCACATCATCTTAAGGAATTTAAACTTTACTTGATATTTGATACGAGTGTTTTATGAGTTTGGATATTTTTGCCAATAGTATAATTATAAAAATATATATACCCAACATACTTAGCATATAAAATAGTTGTGATTATCTAAATTTGCTCATCTTCATAAAATGTTAGTAATAGAATCTTTCTAATAAAACATACCTGTAAAATTGTAGAACAGGTCATGTATACTGCCGCTATGTACGGTAAAATGAGATTACATAAAAGAGACATGAGTTTTGGGTTATCACCAGATACAAATGAGCCATTTATGTATTTAATGCAATTTTGCTTTATCAATAATGCTAAACCTTCTTGCCATTCATTGTCGAGCTGTGGTTCTGTTACATGTGCTGGCATAGCAAATTCTGTGCTGAGTAAGTTCCTAAGTATTCGGTACACTTCGAAGGCTTCATCTGAAAATTAAATTTAATTAACATTAAATCGGTAAGCTAGTATTTATAATATTTACTTCATTTTTCTTAATTAATGATGTTATTTTTATATTTTATAAACACTGAAATTACTTAATAGTAATACATAAATGTAGGTTTTTCTTACCTTTAGTAATGTTGGCCCATTGCAATGCTAAAGCGATTATTGCAGGCTTTGTTAAAAACGCAAATGCAGGATTTACATAAGTCATTATGTTAATTACAGGTATAGTAATTCTCATTGTTTGCTCATTCAATGAATGACCTTTTACATGTTTATGCTTATCAAGAATTGGTCCTTTATGCCTTTCCTTCAATTTCAGCACATTATTTGAATCCAGTACCAGTAAATTTGTATGTATTTTTAAACATTCCTGGATATCGTGATATTCTGTTTCATCTTCTACAGTTTTATGCATGCTATCAACATTTTTTTATTAATACAAATGTCTCAGACATGGTTTAATAAAAGATAAAAATATACATACTTCGATGCTCTTGGAGATACAGTAGCTCCTAATGAATCCATCAATATCGTTTTCATCCAATTGTAATCACGGAGTAACATTTCCAATGTATAGGGTTGATTAGGGAATGACTGAACATTTTCATTGAATAGTAAAGCAACAATATTAAATGGTGTGATTACTGTATACTTTTTATGACTATTAATAATTGAATTTGCTAGACTTTTTACTGCTGCCATAGGTAACTTTGAATACGGATTAATAGAATGTTCTGTTCGCATTACAAAATCTATGTAATCCTGTGCATGAATTGGTGGAGCTATATGAATGTAAACATGTCCATAAGCAAAAGGCTCACGTAAAATTGATAATGATCGAAGAAGACCACTTGTCGATTCTGCAGGTTTAGGAATACCCAACAATTCGTAGGCAAATAGCAATTCCTCTAACGGTCTGTCATAACTTATACTAATAGGGATGTAATGAATATCAGGAACATTTCCATGATATAAACTCTCGAGTGTATTCGCTAAAAATCCTATAACAAAAGAAGTATGTTAACATAGTATTACATTATAGAATGAATTGTATTTCTATTATTACACATAAGGAAAATTCTTATATGAAATTACCATTTTAAGATCTTTAAAACTCACCATACTTTGGTGAAAGACTTTTTTGACTGCGACTTCTGGTACCTTCGATGAAGAATTCAATAGCTCGGTCACTGTGTTCAATAATGGTATTCACATACACACGGAATATTTCTTTATACAATCGATCGGAACTAAAACTACGTCTCATATAAAATGCTCCAGTCTTCCTGAGAAGTTCTCCAATTATCCGCATCTGATAAAAATCCATGCCACTTGCTATGTTTGGCAAAGCCATGTTGTATGAAAACAATATGTACGAAATTAATATAAAATCCAGATAACTCCTGTGAGTAGGCACATAAATGTACTGTACTTCTGCAATTTGCATTCCCTTTCTAATATTCATAAAAGTGTCTTCGTTTATTCGAATGCTCAGCAGGATCTGCTTCAATGCTTTTGTGATAAATATTGCTGAAATAATTATCCACAATTCATATAGTTTTACTCTGTTTTAGTAATCTATATATTCTCATATCTTCAACTGCTTTTCCAAAACATACCTATCCAACGGATGGTAGCAAGATCAGCTTTACTGGCCATTTCTTCTAAAATACTTCGTGCTTTCCGTTCAATATCTATTTCACGTAATCCCTCAGTAGAAGTCATTTCTTTCATTACAGATAAGACTCGAGGCACTTTTAAGACGGCGTCAATTATCTTGTTTCTAGAGAATTTTGCCCCTGTTGGCAATTTGTGGGGTGACAATGGATCCATTGGCCGAGAAACCCATTGGATATCACAATCCTTCCGTCTCTCTGCCAAAATGTCTAAAAATTTAACACAATTCTCCATAGTATCAAAGCCTCCAATTATTTTCACAGTAGAACCTTAAGTTGTCACTCAGTCAGAGAAATGTTTTCAGATTCTGCCTGTAGCAAAGTCCAAGTTCCCCAGTATGTAGTGCCTGATTTAAAATTAAAATCATATGTTTAATGAAGATGGATAGAAACTGCTTTGCAAGCCAGGAGTGTATACAAAAGGAATATGATAGAAAAAGAGGACATGTTGGAAAAATAAAGTAAACACCGAGCATTCAATGTTTCTTTACTAAATTCTTTAAATATTTCGTTACTTGAGTTATCTCCTCCGGACTACCATGGTTTCTGCTAATCATTCGAACTATAACCTTATCAGCCGCTCTTTCATCTTGACATCGTTCACAGTATCAAATATTATCAAAGAATTCAGAAGTCTCCATAGAAGCCCAGTACCCGTGTTGACTCTTGATACCCAATGAATAGTCACCAAGTGGAACGCTAGATGGCAGCACGGATGACCTGAAGCATTACAGAGCGAGGGGAAGAGCATGGACAGAGATGAGTTGGGAGATTGCTTACGGGCAGGATCGTGCGATCGCATCCTGTGCTGCCCTCTGGTTTCGTACGTTAGCTTTCACCGTTTCTTGCCCCCAAG
>NW_019394585.1:0-128951 GCF_000612105.2 Orussus abietinus | reverse complement strand
TTTTTATTAATAAACCAACCGTTCATGTTAATCCTGACACTTGAATTTTGATCCTACATGTATATTGATCGAAATATGAGAGCTCGACGCCATTTTGGTTCTGGTGTGGGCTGAGTTAAAAAATTAAAAAAAAAATCCAAATTTTGAATGTGTCAGGGCAATTCTTAGATGATCAGGAGTGATGTGTCAAAGTTTCGGAGAGTTTGGTCTAATACCCTTAAAAAAAAGTGTTGTATTCGAATCGACTGATTTGAAGGGGATGCGATAAAAAAAATTAATTTTCATATGTGTCAGGACCTTCCTTATAGTCTCTATATTCATGTTGAAAGGTTTGAAACGATTCGGTATACTCAGTTCGAAGAAAAGTTTCATGCATGATTGATCACTGAAATACCACTTTCACATCCCCTTAACCCTTTCAGCGCTATGAACTCATATATGCGTTCGGCAAAATCGTTCACCATTGGCTGTGAACATATATACGAGTTCTCACACAACCATTCAAAAAGTGGGCAGCCCACAGCACACGCTACCATGGTGGTCCCATGGGAACGGCGTTTGTCTTTTTATTTGGGCCACGGTGGTCATTCGTGACCGACGCTACTAACTTTGCGAAATAAACGCCCTGTTGGTAAGAATATGATTGCATTTCATCACATTGTTTAATATTTTACCATTATATGCTAAGAGTAATGGAAATTATACTGTGCTATGATGTTATAACATCGATGGTAAACTTTCTAGTAGCATTTGTGCACTCATGTTAAGTCAATTAATCCTGGATGCAGTAAAAATCTTTTTTAACAGAATATGTTAAGTAGGTATATAGAAATAATTACATAAGTGATATTAATGTAACGATCTTTAGATTATCGGAATTTACCACGTCGATTAAGGTCGCAATTATTTATCTGCAGTAAGGAAGAAATAATGAATTAAAATTATTATCGTTTTCATTAATCTGGGGTCATTGCGATAGAAAGAGGGATGAATGAAAGTCAGAATTAGTAAGGCTGAGAGAGGAAGGAAAAGAAACAAGAAGTAAGCAGATTAAAATATAAACTATAAATACAAAAAGAAATCCTATTTATTTGATTTAAAAATATTTTCCAACATTGATAGCAACAATTAAGAAATTCCTGTTTCTCGGGTGCAGAGTTTCTCCACCACTTCGAAAAGGTCGAGTTCGGTTATGGATCGATCGGATGTCATTGCGAACTAAAAGGGCAAGGACGAGAATCGAAAAGAAACGGAGAGAGGGAAAATGGACAAGGAAATTACGGATATACCCTGGAAAAAATCAGAGTTACCTGAATTAAGCATATCATGTACATTACTGACAACAATGAAGAGGTTCCTGTGCCCCTGGTACAGAACATTTTTGTAACTTTGAAAAAAAATCAAATTCGATAAGACGTTATAAAGTAAAATGGCGGGTCACAGTTAAAGGTTTCTCCATTTCTTCCTATCTTTTTTTCAAGCAGGGTTTCTTCCCGAAAAAAAAAAACACTGTGTTAAATTGGATTGGGCAAAATCAAAGTCACCCTGATAATTTGTCACAAAAAATATTGAGAATAAACATTAACCCTTTGGCTGCTAAGAGCGCCTAAAGGGGCCCGACGTTTGGTCCAATATTGCCTGCACGGTCAGACGAATTTCGCCCATATATCGAAATGTCTCCGTGCTCAAAGGGTTAAATTTTAATTTCGACAATTACTTTTTGTCTCGCCAGCGTCCCTTCAAATGAAAACGCAAGAAAATATCAGGTTCATTTCGAGTCGAGCACATCTTCAGCATAAATGTTTCGCAAATGGCAAGAATCGAGGGACTCCTGTATCCCGGAGTTAGATTCTTTCCGGCGGGACGCAAAGGTCAAATTCGATCGGGATCGATCGGACGTCGTTAGGGGGTTGGAGGGCGAGGGCAAGAGTCAGAGAAAGGGAGAGGACGAGGGAGAGGAGAGGAGACAGTGGGCGTGCGAGGTTGAGTACAAGGGAGTGCTCGTAAATGGAATTGGAAACGCGCCACCGACGAGGCCAACCACCCACAATTGGGGCGGCTTCAACCTATGAAATGTCCGGAGGGACGGGAAAAGCTTTTGTAAGTGACAGGCCTTTTTGTAGGTGAAAGCGTACGTGAAAACGAGCCGGCGCGAACACGTGCCGAACCTGTCCCGGACACGGCTTGAGGACATCTCCGGCCTTCAATCGGTACCCGATAACGTGTCCTCTGCGTAATTCCTCCTTTCCGTCCGGAGTTAGGTTTTCTGTTCTGCCCGGCTAACTAGCCGAGCAGAACAGACACAACAACTGCGTGAATCCCGATTGTTTTTGCAAATGGAATCGCAAAATGGGATATTCATACAGCTGCTCACGTAAAAGAAGAAACGTACCCGAATGAAGTGAGACTTGTCGCGAACAAACAAAACTTGAATTTAGTGCAACGTTAGATTGACGAATGACTTGTTGAATTTTGTCAGCTCTTCACGCGTGAATACCGATAACAGATGCAGAAGCGATGATGAAGGCTGAGGAGAGTTTGTTGAATTTTGTCAGCTCTTCACGCGTGAATACCGATAACAGTTACAGAAACGTTAGTGAAGGCTAATTAGAGACGAGAAACAGACCAGAGACCAGAGACTGACTTACAGAAAAAATACAAGATTCTTCCTCCGGTCGCATTGCAATTTTTTGAGGAGGAGGTAGCATATTTCTTGCATAGCGATGGCCGGACTGTTTTTAAAAAGGGCGGTTAAAATCGAGTATTCGGCCTCGTGATTGGTCGATAGCTGTCCAATACGGTTGGGTAAAAACGAAAATTTTCTGGTTGCCGTGGAGATGGAAAACATGCTGTATGCCCGGGTGCATGCTGCGCGCACGTGTTAGCGGTGAAGTTAAGGGCGCTCACCACTCTAGCGATTTTGCAGAGCCTCACGGGGACAACGATTCGGAACGTATTTCTAAACCAATCGAGCTTAACGAGTGCTCATATCGAAGATGAAACGTTGACCTGTGTCTATATGGGAGCGACTTTCGATAAGTGGTCATTTTCATATATAAAAGTGCAACGACATAATTTCAATGTCCTTTTACCTAGGAAGGAGGTGCTCGATCGAAAATCGCTCCCATATAAACACACGTCAACATTTTATCTTTAAAACGAGCACTCGTTGAGCTCGATCGGTTGAGAAATACGCTCAAAATCGTTGTCCCCGTGGAGCACCCTTTTCAGGATTTTCGAGTTTCTCGCGAGGAATTTGGGCATTCCTTAGCAACTGTTGCCGACTCTAGGCGGAACGTCCAACTGGCGTGTGCGGGCGGCCGGGGGTCACCCACGTTTCGGCGCCTAGTGCAGAGGCGTCTAGCCGTTGTGTAAGTCCTATACGTGCAAAATACGCACACATTTTTCGCCCGTTGCTAAACACCGCCCATTGTGCGTCGCGTCACCCTCATCCGAGCGAGAAAGTACGTTTTGATTACCTCCCACCGAATTCGATGCTAATGCCATCTAGCGGTGGAAGTCATCGTCCCCACTTTGGTAGTGAACGCCGTTAAAGAAGGTACGACCGTAAAGAATAAGGACGGTCAACCCGAAAAAATTCTAAAGAACTCTAAACCTCCGCGATGGGACGTACGGGGCAGTGTAACCGTATCGGAGAGAACTAAAATATACGAACGGATTTCGGAGGGAGGAAATTGCTAAATTGGTAAATGGCCCGATTGGTCCAAGCAAGCAGTAAGTCCCTTTCTGGAAATTTCTCTGACATTTCTAAAGCTGCGATGAATTTAAAATACATGTCTGTCGCGCACGGAACATTTTCGTTTTCACCGATCGGCCGTTATCACTCTGCTCTAAGCAGCGGATCGATAATTGGGGCTACTTTTCAATTATAAATCGCATCCGCCCCAGCTGCGAACAATGGGTGTCGCACATGGATTCCGATTTTCATTCCGATATGGACTGTGACTAAACAATGGAACGATAAAGCCATTACTGCCGAGCTTCGGGGATTCTACTGGCTACTTGTTACTCGGAAATTGGGTCTACACGAAATACAGTTAAAAAATGGGCCCTCTTCGTGGTCTCGGTTTTTCTATTAACGAGATGTGAAACCCCTCTCAAATCAGTCGATACAAATAAGACACTTTTTTTCAAGAGAATTGATCCGAACAGTCTGAAACTTTGACACATGACTGGTGAGCACTTAAGAATTACCCTGACACTTTCAACATTTGGATTTTCGGCAAAAATTTATTAACTTAACCCAGCCCAGAATCAAAATGGCGTCGAGCTCTTATATTTGTGTCGATAACCATTTATTGAACACTCTACATGAAAAAATAAAAGGATCTGGACAATTGTACTACAATTTAGAACACTCTGGTAATCGAGAAATTCGCATTTGAACGGAATAAAGGCAAAAAAGTGTCTTATGCGCTTCTATGGTCAATGACGGTAACACGAGGTTCCGAAGTGAAAATTTAGTTGACACGAAAATCGCAGATGGCGCAGGGGGTCCCTCTGCAGTCAATTAGGGCTTCAGAAACCATGAATCCAAGATATTTCTGGAGTTTTATTTCGATTTATTTATAATTATTGCGCGAAAACGACAGAGTATGCCATTTAGTACAGTACTCAATATAATTTGACATAGCTGTCGATATAAAAACGAACGTCGAGAACGTACGTATTTAGAAAACCATTTTTTACCGACGTCGATCAAGTTTCTCAACGTCATTCACTTCACCTTAAAATGAAGGAAAGCGAATACATTTAATAAAAGAGGTTAATTAAGGGCCAGTGAACTTTTATTACATTTTGTAACGTTCAATGGCATCATCAGTTCATATACCATTAAATGACAAAAAGTAGATTGTTAGGGAAGGTAAACGCGTCCCTATGTGGACTGTTTAAAAAAATGATCCCTTCTTGAATGAGCCTACATTCAACTGTCCTCGCGCGAGTCTCGGCGGATCGAACAGTGACGTTCCTCTTCTAAGCGATGAATTTGTAATCCGCGTCGATATTCACGAATTATTAATTCGCATACCGGCTCGCAGAAATTGTATGACAATCGACTAGGAATAAGCTTTACTACGTCGTCCTACTCAAGTAAAAAGGCTGTCAATCTCTGCTCATTACTTAAACCTCATTTTTATTTTTTTCTGACGTATAGTACGCATTTCGGGAAGGTAGAAAAGACCGAAGCCAATTGTAACAATTTTTACATGTTTGTTTCCGTAATTGATAGCAACGAATTTTGACGACCAAAATTTATTGTTAGTGAAGGGTAAAGCTGAATAAACATGTGAAAAGTGTTCCTACACCAAGTTAAACTTTACATAAATTAGTTATTTCGTTGCTACCAATAAACAATTTTCACCAGGTTTCGAGCCTACATTTTTGTTGTGACGCTTCTTAAAGATGAAAACGTAATTTTAAGTTAATGACAATCGGCTAAGAATAAGCCTTACTCCATATTTAATATAAACAAGTGAATTTTTTCATTGAATATTTAAAAATAAAAACTGTATTTCGATAAATATGTAAAAACACAACATAACCCTAGTAGCATAGAATAATTTCTAAATATTTCTTTGTAATCTTTGCTAAATATCTCAAGCGACAGATTTTTTAAGATTTCTTGTAGATTTCATTCAATGATATTTGAAATATTTGTTGAAAATCTCAATTTAAAATTTCATATTTAGTTTCAATAATTTATAAACATATAGAGAAATTATTTTTTTAACCTATTAACATAATAAAAATACATTTTTAACTTCACGACTATTATCGGACACTTCATTTGGTATGAAAAAACACAAGAAATTTTTCTAATATTTTCGTACCGCTATTTCATTATGGGAGNTTTCTGACTTACACCGGTAAATGTTGACATTCACCGGTGTGTGATTGTCGACACACATTGGAGAGGGTCCGAATGTACAACAATGTAATGAAATATTCGATCTTTCACCGACGTATTTGGTATCTGATGACATTCACCGGTAAAAGTCGACATTTTCCAATTTCGGTCATTCACGGTAACATATATAATAATAAGAAAGAAACCGCACAATTCGCAAGTACATCCGCTCGTCTTTCCAATCTGCCGAGTGGCCCATATAAAAAGATACCCTCCAAAATTTCTTCTTTAGAGGAGAGAAAAAAAAAGTGTCAAGGGGAAAACCTCCCTGATCCGGAAAGGCCAACGTGGCGATGAAAGGATAATTTTCGTCAAGGTCGTCGATATCATTTTTTTTTCCTTTCAAGAGAGTATATACATATTTCAACTGGTACAACTACTTATAGCTGTACCGCGACAGATTGCGAAGCACGACACGTGACCTTCTTCTGTCTGGCCTTGGCCGTGAAACCGAAAATCCTAAAAAGGAGAAATGGAAATGCGAAAAAGATAAATGGAAAGGACACAAAAGGCTGGAAAAATGAATTCGGAATAAATACCGAAAGATACTCGGAAAATTAGAGGGCATTTCACATGCGATTTATGATGATACGAAAGGCGCTGAGAAATTTAATCGACGTCGATGAAATAAAATTCATCTATACCCTTTTTGGGAGTAATGTCATCCTGAATACTTAAGTGGCAACATAAGCTGGCGCACTCCGTTACCGACATTTATATTTATGTTGGTCTTTTACAGTCTACGTTGAGAATTATACGAACTTAAGCGTTCCATACGTTATTTCGATAAAGTAATGATGAAAAAATCGACGTAAAACTGTTGAAATCCCGTGAATTCATTATTCTAACGACTGTTTAGGACCAACGTCGCCATCTGTGACGTTTAGCTGCAATTAAATTTTTGCTCAAAAAACACGTATTAGCCATGGGACCAGCCAGCATTCTCGTGGAATCGTTGGTGGAAGTATTTTCCATATTATACGAGAATTATACGAACTTAAGCGTTCCATATGTTATTTCGATAAAGTAATGATGAAAAGATCGACGTAAAACTGTTCAAATCTCGTGAATTCATTATTCTAACGACTGTTTAGGACCAACGTCGCCATCTGTGACGTTTAGCTGCAACTAAATTTTTGCTCAAAAAACACGTGTTAGCCATGGGACCGGCCAGCATTCTCGTGGAATCGTTGGTGGAAGTATTTTCCATATTTTCCCACTTGGCACTGTAATATTTCATTTCTACGGTATTCTAAATTGTTCAAGCCAGGTCCTCAAACTCTTCATTTTCGATTTTAAGCTTCCAAGAAGCGTAAAACATCGAAAACGTGCCCAGGCCACGCCATGTTGGTTCTAGCCCGTGATAAATAAATACATTTTTTATGAAAAATGAACTTTCATGAGTTTCAGGACCTACTTTAGGGCTTCCATATTTACGTGGTGAAATCTGAAACGAATCAGTACCCCCAATTCGGAGAATACTTTCCCCGTTGAAAATAGCTATAAACAAATTATGTTGAAATTGAAATGTCATAGGTTTCAGGGCCTTCCTTACAACCTCCATATTCACATTATCAAGTTTGAGACGATTCGGTACACCCACTTCGGAGAAAAGTTTCAGAAGCGATACCTCTTTGATGCCACTTTCACATCACCTTAAGGTGAAGTGAAACACGTCGAGCAACTTGATCGACGTCGATAAAGAAGGTTTTTCTAAATGCCTACGTTGTCGACGTTCGTTTTTATATTGACGGCTGTGTCGAATTATATTGAGTATTGTACCAAATGGCATACTCCACCTGTCGTTTTCGGACAATAATTATAAAGAAATCTAAGTAAAACTCTAGAAATCCTCTGGATTCATGCTTTCTGGCCCTAATTGACTGCAGAGGGACCCCCTGCGCCATCTGTGATTTCCAGGTCAATTAAATTTTCACTCCGAGACCTCGTATTCCCATCGTTTTAGCATAGAAGCGCGTACAACACTTTTTTTGCCTTTATCCCGTTGAAATGCGAGTTTATCGACTACCAGAGTGTTCTAAATTGTCGCAAAATTGTCTTGACCCTTTCGATTCTCATATCAGAGCCTTCGATAATTGTATATTGATCGAAATATCAGAGATCGACGCCGTTTTGGTTCTGTTCTGGGCTGAGTTAAATAATTTTTTATAAAAATTCCAAATTTTCAATGTGTCAGGACAATTATTAGATGATCAGGAGTGATGTGTCAAAGTTTCGGACAGTTTGGTCTGATACCCTTAAAAAAAAGTGTTGAATTCGAATCGACTGATTTGAAGGGGGTTTCACATCACCTTAAAACGGCGCAATGTTCATCAAGGAATAGGGAAGTTTCTTTAAAAGGACGGGAATAGTCCCCAGAACACCTAGACCTTATACAAAGGGTTAAATAGAAAATGGGAGAGGATGGAAATTGCTCGGAATGCAATACGTAGGTGCACGTACCCCGACTTGTAATAAGGGATAATTAGATTTTCGCGCGGAATTGCTCTTACCGGCGCAGTTCACGGAGGACTAACATCGCAACTTTAAACAAAAACTACCCTTCGCGTTCTCCGGAGTATCGGGATATTCAAGGGGTGGTTTGCGAGGGCACGGTACGCCAGGTAACTAGCGAGGCTAATAATGAAATTCTTCGGTGAAATTCCTCTCCTCGGTATTGCACCTCGTCGAAGGAATTCCGGAAAAAATTATCCTGGACATTCTCTCGGGCACAGGGATGATATTCTATACCTTCTTATAAATTATCAGAATGTACCATTTATGTCATTAGGTATTTTATTCATATCATAAGGCAATTTCTGTAATTAAAGGGTGTCCCAAAATTCACGCAAGAAGTAATTTTGATAGAAAGCACAGGTTTAGTATTAAAAATTGTAAATTTTTTATTGATTCATAAAGTATACAGCATAGGGTTATGTACCCAAGTAGCACAAAATATTTGCCCTATATTTTCTATATATTTAACGAATATCGTACATTTTGTAAATATTTACCAGACATTTGAAATATTTGCAAAACGATTACTTTAGAATATTATCTCTGTAATATTTATGATATTAGCTCCATGTGTTTGCATAATATTTTTCTATCGGATATGCAAAACATTTCGTTTAATTTTAATACAAGTATTTGGTTAAATATTATATGCCGAATACATTATAAACGCTTTAAGAATATTTAAAATCAAAATCACACAATATGCTCCCATAATGAAATAGGGGAACGAAAATATTAGAAAAATTTCTCCTGTTTTTTCATACCAAATGAAGTGTCCGATAATAGTCGTGAAGTTAAAAATGTATTTTTATTATGTTAATAGGTTAAAAAAATAATTTCTCTATATGTTTATAAATTATTGAAACTAAATATGAAATTTTAAATTGAGATTTTCAACAAATATTTCAAATATCTTCAAATGAAGTCTACATGAAATCTTAAAAAATCTGTCGCTTGAAATATTTAGCAAAGATTACAAAGAAATATTTAGAAATTATTCTATGCTACTAGGGTATGGAATAGCATATCGGGTAAATGGTCTCCACGGCTTTGCTGGCACATACGCGCACCTTTGTTGAAATTTTCCATGACCGCTTTGTATAAATGTGACTGAATTTCATTGATATAGTGCTTAATTTCCTCCTTCAAGGTGTGGGTGGTCGTGGGCTTGTTGGCATAAACCTTAGACTTAAAAAAACCCCAAAGAAAAAAGTCCAACGGCGTTAAATCGCATGATCTGGGCGGCCAATTCTGATCATCAAATCGGGAAATTACCCGACCAGAAAATGACTAATGCAGTAATTGAATTGTTTCTCGAGCTGTACGCGTCCCTAGTAGCATAGAATAATTTCTAAATATTTCTTTGTAATCTTTGCTAAATATCTCAAGCGACAGATTTTTTAAGGTTTCTTGTAGATTTCATTCGAAGATATCCGAAATATTTNTTAGAAATTTGATAGAATCTTACTATATCTTAGAAATTTGAAAGATCTTACTATATCTTGCAAGGAAGATATCCCAGGTCGATCTCTCCGATTTGATTTCTTTTATAATATCCCTAATAGCATATAATAATCAATAAATATTTCTTTGTAATCTTTGCTAAATATCTCAAGCGACACATTTTTTAAGACTTCTTGTAGATTTCATTCGGAGATATTTGAAATATTTGTTGAAAATCTCAATGACATATTTAGTTTCAATAATTTATAAACATATAGAGAAATTATATTTTTTAACTCGTGAACACAATGAAAATATATTTTTTACTTCACGAGTATTATCGGACACTTCATTTGGTATCAAAAAACACGAGAAATTTTTCTAATATTTTCGTTCCGCTATTTTCATTATGGGAGCAAAACGTGTGATTTTGATTTTAAATATCTTTAAAACGTTACAATGTATTCGGCAGATAATATTTAACCAAATACTTGTATTAAAATGAAACGAAATGTTTTGCATATCCGATAGAAAAATATTATGCAAACACATGGAGCTAATATCATAAATATTACAGAGATAATATTCTAAAGTAATCGTTTTGCAAATATTTCAAATGTCTGGTAAATATTTACAAAATGTACGATATTCGTTAAATATATAGAAAATATAGGACAAATATTTTGTGCTACTAGGGGTTGTTCTTTCGTGTAGCGCACCATTTTTAATAACCCTGAATTTTCAGCTGTCACGCTGTCTTTTCTTTTCGTTGGCAACACTTTACCGCACAAATGGCGGAAAATTCAAATCCTGCGTGAATTTTGGGACACCCTTTACTTGTCTCTTAGAAGATGCGTCACTTGGTAGCAGCTTGAAATGTCAAAACGTAATTTGTGGCAACGCGAAAAGTGATGCATTATTGTGTAGGCAATAATAAGGCTAATAACGAACAGCAAATCATGCAATCGGACCGTAAAAGGCAGATTATTTCCCTGAATTCAAAGGACGCGTAGAAACAACCCCTTGCGTGTTCCAGGCCATAACGCTGACATTTACAACATTCAAAGCTTTAGATAAATCCATGTTAATGTTTCGATTAATTTCGGAGAACCTGTAACTGTGTGTGATATTCCTATTGTCAGTATGAGGAACCTCCTGACGTCACTGATTTAGAAACATTTCCTTGCGGCCAAATTTACAGGTAATAGTCCAATATCACGTAAAACCTTCCACATTACCTAGAATAGGTGCATCGAAAGGTTTCCAATTTATTATAAAATAGAATTTGATGGCTAATATTCGCCTCCTGCACTGTCGATATATACAATGGGTGAATCCAAAATTGACCGATGCATTGCGAAACAGAAATCTTGATAAACACATCCTGTACTAAAACAGTTTTGTCATATGTGCCCATAATTATGAAAGTGGTCTAAGTCATATATTTTTTGTTTCGAAATTACATTGAATTAATTTCGTTTGAAATAATGTGGCGTGAAATAACTGATAAACTCATTTTTTTTTTCAATTTTGACTTGGACCACTTTCATAATTATGGGGACATATCTCATTCAGAAACCAACCACTATGTGACGTTAACCCTCGCTTTGGTGTGATATAATCAAGCTTCGAAAATGATACCATACTATCACTTTATATGACTTTAATTGGTAATTCTCCTTCAAATTATTCGAGAGACACATTCCTCTCGTGATATCAACTCAACGCGAGCCTCCTCCCAGCACAGCTAATTTTACGATTCCTTTTTACGATTGAAGTTTTGGATAATTGTCTGCTACCACATTAAATCTTTGGTGGTGCTTAAGTAGATCTGAAACTTCTCTATTGAATACGAAAGGGGAAGTTGAAGCATGACATTCATCGCCTGCGCTGAAACTCTCCTGCATTTCATATTCTGCGTAAAATGCAAACGCCATGATACGACGTCTCTTCTCTATAACATTACTTGATAATTCTCTTGTAAATTAGTTTAAAAAGACGTCTTTTTCGTAATGTTAATTCAACATCTTCATATAAGCATTTTACTTTTAGAAACGTTTCTATAAATGGTAAATCTTGCAGGTACCTAATCGTCTGATACTACATCGTCATTAAAGATGTTCGGTTCAATTCAAAATTGTTGCAATAATAGGGAAATAGAACATTAAGCTGCGACAATGTGGTTATACATGTACTATTGTTTTCTGCAAAAAGGAAACATGCTCCACTTTGATACCCCGTTCTTTTTTGTTCTATACATACACGAACGTTTAAATAATAAATCGCATAAAATCATTAATGATGTTCGGTTCAATTAAAAAACTATTGCAATGATAGGAAAATGGAATATTAAGCTGCGACAATGTGGTTATACATGTACTATTGTTTTCTGCAGAAAGAAATCGTGCCTCACCTCAATATCCCGTTCTTTTTTATTCTATACATACACGAACGTTTAAATAATAAATCACATAAAATCATTAATGATCGGTTCAATTAAAAAACTATTGCAATGATAGGAAAATGGAACATTAAGCTGCGACAATGTGGTTATACATGTACTATTGTTTTCTGCAGAAAGAAAACGTGCCTCATCTCGATACCACGTTCTTTTTTGTTCTATACATACACGAACGTTTAAATAATAAATCACAGAAAATCATTAATGATGTTCGGTGCAATTCAAAATTGTTGCAATAATAGGAAAATAGAACATTAAGCTGCGACAATGTCGTTATACATGCACTATTGTTTTCTGCAGAAAAAAAACATGCCACACCTCGATACCCCGTTCTTTTTTGTTCTATACATACACGAACGTTTAAATAATAAATCACATAAAATCATTAATGATGTTCGGTTCAATTAAAAAATTATTGCAATGATAGGAAAATGGAACATTAAGCTGCAACAATATGGTTATATAAACACACTTGTTTTCTGCAGGTTGTTGTCTGGTAGGTATTCAAAAAAATCTTTATCGCCGTTGAACAAGTTCCTCGACGTGTTTCACTTCACCTTAAGCGATATAAGAAGACGTTGGTTTTCTAACGATTATTCATTATGATCGCGTGACATGAATCTAAAAAGTTATCAATGATTCACGATGACGTCTACGTGTAAAATCAAGCTAAAATTTCAAATGACGTCATTTTGTTCGTTTTCCAACATAGACAGGCGCTTTTCTTCTTCCAAATGATATATATTTTATTTTAGTAGCGCAATTAGATAAGCGACAATCGGCGAGGTTGAGTGATTCATTTTTGCTGTGCCGCGCCAATCGGCCACTTGAACGCTCCACAAGTTGAGGAAATCGCTATAGATAACACGGGACCAATGTTTGTTACCACGGTAACAAACGTTCTAAAGTTTTTCTTTAACACTAGAACTACCGGCGGATTTTTTTTTGTATAGGATGGCACAATTGAAACCAGTAATTTTGACTGGTCTCGGTAGTTCTAGTGTTAAACTTGACAAAAAGTATCGAGATAGTGAACGCTTTCCGTTATTCCTATGTCAAAGTTTCAAGCGGTTCTATCGAATACCTTTGAAAAAAAGTGCATTATTCGAATCAACTGATTTTGGGGGGGGAGGCATCACTTTAATGTCCAACAATTTCGTTCCTGTCATTGCGGGAAATGAAATGCCAATCGGTTTCGTTCGTAGGTTAAAAAACGCAGAAAAATCGTCCAATCTCGATGGCCCTGTTAAAGTTGACATTACTCATTCAAGAGGTTCAGAAAGCGACATTCATTGTTCAATTTGACCCGCCAGACTGAACTTTGCAGATAATGACTAGGTCTGAGTTTCGCGCCTCAATTATATATATATTTGGCGCGAAACTCTACCGAGTTTCTTAATCCGGGTAATTTACGCATACGACCACCTGCAAGGACACCGACACGTTTCGGAAAAAAATAAGTAGACCCTCTTTGAACCGTCGCCAGGTGGGTACGTGACGGAGAACGCCATTCTGTCGTTCAAGACCGAAAAGATCATTTGACTTTGGTGTCTTAATTCGTGGCCAGAGACAAGAGGATCCTCCGACGGAGGACAATGGGTTGCATCTCTGAGACCGTCTACAGTGGGATAATCATCCCCGACCTACGCAAGCGAACCTCAAAAATCAAGAGAAAATATAAAAGTCTAAAAGTATCCATTTTATTTGTCCGAGAAATACTAAACCGCCCTCTAAGGACTATACCATTCCTGATTCCGGAAGACTACAAAGCCGAAAGCGAGCAAAACTGAAAGCCGAAATAAATGTGTAAAAAAGAATTCCAATCAACGTTTGCACTTAACTAGAACATTAGCGTGGTCATTATTTCTGTTTGATCTATCAGCAAAAGTTGCATCTTTGGAATTTAAGCTTTTTGGGGGAAAAATGTGCAATGAGATGCATCCCTAAAGCCATCTACCGTTTAATAACTATGCTTATCCTAAGCAAGAGAGTTTTAGAAATTTGATAGAATCTTACTATATCTTAGAAATTTGAAAGATCTTACTATATCTTGCAAGGAAGGTATCCCAGGTCGATCTCTCCGATTTGATTTCTCCCGACGGAGGACAATGGGTTGCATCTCTGAGACCGTCTACAGTGGGATAATCATCCCCGACCTACGCAAGCGAACCTCAAAAATCAAGAGAAAATATAAAAGTCTAAAAGTATCCATTTTATTTGTCCGAGAAATACTAAACCGCCCTCTAAGGACTATACCATTATTAAGCTGCGACAATGTGGTTATACATGTACTATTGTTTTCTGCAGAAAAAAAACATGCCACACCTCGATACCCCGTTCTTTTTTGTTCTATACATACACGAACGTTTAAATAATAAATCACAGAAAATCATTAATGATGTTCGGTGCAATTCAAAATTGTTGCAATAATNAGAAAATATTGGACAAATATTTTGTGCTACTAGTGGTGTCATCGTAGACTGAAAACTAAGCGACACGTATTCTTTTTTTATCTTCCATTAAACACTTTAAGGGGGTGAACCCACCATCCAAAGTAAGGCATGTGAAGGGGCGATTTGGCAGTTTCACCCACAAGAACATAATATTTTTTAACCAATCCACCTGAAAAGGTTTTCTCATAACGAGAAATGAAAAATATTATGTTCTTGTGGGTGAAACTGCCAAATCGCCCCTTGACATGCCTTACTTTGGATGGTGGTTTCACCCCCTTAAAGTGTTTAATGGCAGATAAAAAAAAATACGTGTCGCTTAGTTTTAAGTCTACTATAACATATTATAAAAAATATCAAATCGGAGAGATCGACCTGAGATACCTTCCTTGTTAGAAATCTGAAAGATCTTAGAAGATATCTTAGAGAATATCTTAGAAATTTGAAAGAAGGAACAAGAATTATAAAGTATTCACTTTACTTTACCAATCGTAAGAAAAAAGAAATCATCAAGAAGGGTTTACATTAAATATCTTAATTAACAAATACTAAACACTCGGAGCGGCGGAAAGTTTAAAAGGCAAAGTGGAAGATAATTTCATTTGGAACCTAAAAATTCAATTAATGCCTGAGGATCGATTAACTTAATTAGCCTTATATTAGAAAAAATCCTTTCGTTCGTTTAAATCCCGCCAGTAAAAATTGTATTCTTGCATTTAAGCATTTCCTTGTCTTAATTAACAAATACTAAACACTCGGAACGGCGGAAAGTTTAAAAGGCAAAGTGGAAGATAATTACATTTGGAACCTAAGAATTTCAATTAATGCCTCAGGGTCGATTAAATTAACTAGCCTTATATTAGAACAATTCCTTTCGTTCGTTTAAATCCCGCCAGTAAAAATTGTATTCTTGCATTTAAGCATTTCCTTGTCTTAATTAACAAATACTAAACACTCGGAACGGCGGAAAGTTTAAAAGGTAAAGTGGAAGATAATTTCATTTGGAACCTAAAAATTCAATTAATGCCTCAAGATCGATTAACTTTAGATGAGATAACTAACTAGCCTTATTTTAGAACAATTCCTTCCGTTCGTTTAAATCCCGCCAGTGAAAATTGCATTCTTGCAGTTAAGCATTTCTTTGTAGAAAAGGACAGGGAGCAAAGTGTTGCATCTCGAAGACTGTCGACAATGGAACGATCGTTTCGACCAAAGCGAGCTAACTTCTTTGAAAAACTTCCAAAAAGAACAGCAGCTTTGAGAATACGCATTTTACTTTGACGAGAAAAAATCATCCCTTGAGGAAGTACAAAACCCCTTTTGATTCAAGAGAACCAAAAGGCTGAAAGCGAGAGACATAAAATGCAAAGAGGAAGAGGGTAACCACATTCAGAAAGTGAGAATTTCAAACAAATTAACTAACCCTCGGATTGTTACAATTCTCATTGTCCTTCCGCCCGCAAACTCGGCAAGCGGAAGTTGCATTCTTAAAATTCAACATCTTCCGGGGAAAAGGACAGAATAAAAGATAATGCTTGTATTTTTTATTCCTAAGCAGACGAGGTGACCACGGGCATTTAAGGTGATATGAAAGGGTCATTCTATATACATAAAACGAAAAATATTTATAAAACTTTTCTCTACACTGGGTGCACCGAATCGTTTGAAACTAACTCGTGATTATGGAAGCCCTAAGGAAGAACGCGATTCTGGTGAAATTTGATTTTTCACAAAAAAATGTGATTTTGGTTCTAGTCTAGGCGCAATAAAAAAAGAATTTGGTTAAAAAATTAAATTTCACGAGCATTGCAGTCTTCCTTAGGGCCTCCGTAATCACGTATTAACGTTTCAAACGTTTTTAGGAATAATTTGACGTTTTGATATATAGAATGACTCTTTCATTTCACCTTAACGGTTCCAATTTTATAAAATCCAGTTTAACCCCTTCACTTACAATATCCTGTGAGACGTGGTATATCAATTGGGCCAAACGTGAACAAAACGTGTGAGAGACATGGTATGTCAATCGGGCCAATGGTAAACAAAACGTATGAGAGACATGTGAGACTTTGAACGTTCAGCCAAACCGTGAAATGGCCCGGTGTATGACCGACATTTTTCTTGTTTATGGCACGCGCAATTGGAATTTAAATCGTGAGGCAAGGGGTTAAATCCCACCCTTACAAAGCCCAACCGACGTGATAATTCACAAAAGATCAAAATGACCAGAATTTTCATTACAACGGATGTTTAGATCATTTTAGTTTGAGCTTTCTGTTGCTTCGCGAAGGGTATTCGGCGAAGCAACGTGTTTAAGAAAATGTATTATCCCCAGAAACATTCTCCGGAAAACCCTTCTCTAGTTTCAGACCATACTTCCTACCCATCGAATCGTCTTCAATCTCCTAACCCTTAAGCGGAGTTTTTTAGCGTCGCGTTGTCGCGGACCATTGTCGGATCTCTGGCGACAGTGACTATCTGTGGTGAGGTCATGTGCACTCCACTTTTTTGGGTTTTTTCGGGGAAAAAATAACCGAAAAAGATGTATGACCGACATTTTTGTTGCTTATGGCACGCGCAATTGAAATTTAAATCGTAAGACAAGGGGTTAAATCCCACCCTTACAAAGCCCAACCGATGTAATAATTCACAAAAGATCAAAATGACCAGAATTTTCATTAAGGCGAATGTTTAGATCATTTTAGTTTGAGCTTTCTGTTGCTTCGGGGAGAGTTTTCGGCGAAGCAACGTGTTTAAGAAAATGTATTATCCCCAGAAACATTCTCCGGAAAACCCTTCTCTAGTTTCAGACCGTACTTCCTACCCATCGAATCGTCTTCGTTCTCCTAACCCTTAAGCGGAGTTTTTTAGAGTCGCGTCGTCGCGGGCCATTGTCGGATCTCTGGCGACAGTGACTATCTGTGGTGAGGTCATGTGCACTCCACTTTTTTGGGTTTTTTCGGGGAAAAAATAACCGAAAAAGATGTATGACCGACATTTTTCTTGTCTATGGCACGCGCTATTGGAATTTAAATCCTAAGGTAAGGGGTCAAATCTCTCCCTTACAAAGCCCAACCGACGTAATAATTCACAAAAGATCAAAATGACCATAATTTTCATTACAACGGATATTTAGATCATTTTAGTTTGAGCTTTCTGTTGCTTCGCGGAGAGTTTTCGGCGCAGTAACATGCTTAAGAAAATGTATTATCCCCGGAAACATTCTCCGGAAAACCCTTCTCTAGTTTCAGCCCGTACTTCCTACCCATCGAATCGTCTTCGTTCTCCTAACCCTTAAGCGGAGTTTTTTAGAGTCGCGGGCCATTGTCGGATCTCTGGCGACAGGGACCACCTACGGTGAGGCCATGTGCCCTCCACCTTTTTAGGTTTTTCCGGGGAAAAAAATAACCGAAGTGGCCCTTGGCTTTTCGGGCGGTTCCTTGACTCCAGCGCGTATTTCGACAATCAATGAGCGTTCAAATTTTGGAATCTAGGCGTCCGCATGCATAGGGCCACGACTAATCAAATTTCTTTAGAAAATATGCGACCTGCCTCCGCAACAGCGCTAAAGTCTCTCGTTCGAAAGAGACAACTCGGAACCAAAAAATCAATCGAACGGTTAACATCGAAACCGAACAAAGATCTAACCTGACGTGCAGGTCGAATTCGTTAATCGTCCCATCTCAATCATCGTAAAAACTCCCATGATCCGTGAGGACATTTTCAGAAACTTGTCCCGAGGTGTGCGATCTCTCCGTGGTCCTCATTCGTTCAAATTAACCGTTTGAGTCCCAGGGGGTATTGAAAAAACTCTGTCAAAGAATCCTGAACGGCGCAATCGCACTTTCTCTAAATGAGTACGAGAAGACCCAAGCAGCGCGATAGCGCTTCTTTTATTTTATGTCGATAAATCCCAAGCGGCGTGATAGCGCTTCGTTTATTTTACGTCGATGAATCCTAATCGGCGCGATAGCGTTTCTTGAATTGTAAGATTTATTATTTACATTAAAGGAAGGAGATGTACTTGGGTGAGTAAATCTGAGCGCGCGACTTCGACGATCGGTGACGCACCGCTAGTTGTCCAGAACGCTCGAAATGTGTTGGGTTTTCTCGACATAGAATCTGAACAGCGCGATCGCGCTGCTTGGGACTCAAACGGTTAATCTTATGGCGATATGTAGCGAATTGCATTCTTTCATTATCCTACCCACAATACTCGCCTTTCTATACGCGTATCTCTTCCTCCCGTATGTAAGGTATCGTTGGCTAACACATGCGATCTCTCTTTTACCCCCAGTTCTGGTTTGTCAGCCAACTTTTAGAGCATCAAGCGCTAACATAGGATCTGGGCTTCTATGGGACTTCTGAATTCTTTGCAGTAGGGCAATGGTGGACTTAAGAATCCATTATTCAAATTGCTGACACGGGACGCGTCGGTTAAAACAGTGTGGATCAGCATACTCTCGTGTGCATCGCCACGACATAACACTGTTAAATGCCGTCCATGCAACAAAGGCAAGATCCGAATTTTCCGGAGATTGGAAACAAGCCCATTTCCAATATGTTTCGTGAAGGCATCGAGGGAGTGAATCGCAGCTCGGAATTGAGAAATTCAAAGTCCGGAAGAAAAGAGAAGGGTAAAAAAACTCGTGGACCAGCGTCCGTCGCGTCAGCGCAGTCCGGACTGCTTCTCGGCGACGTCGCTCCGGCGAGTCGTCCACAACGGCGACGCAACCTAACCTAAGCTGACCTGACCTACCCCAGCGTACCTAAGCAATAAGAAGAAATAACCTGGAGAAAGATTGAAGAAGAAATCGCGACTCCGCAATCGATGCCAATTGACCCAACCCGATAAAATAGAACCTTTATAAAGGCCAATCCCCAACGGGTTCCTAACCTAATCCAACCTACCGCGACCGAACGTCCCTAAGTAAGGGTCGAGAAAAATTCCCGAATCCGCAATCTCTTGTAATTGACCTAGCCCGATAAAATTTAATCGATGAAAATTCTATTCCCAGAGAGTTCCTGACCTCATCCGGCTTACCTGCCTCTCGAGGTACCTAAATAATAACCGATGAATCTCCTCAAAGAAATCCGATAATTTCGGGAATTCCCAGGGCGGCGTAACGAACCTAACCTATCGGAGATACAGACAATGGGAGAAAGAAGGGATAGAAAATGTCTCGATTGTTGAAATTTTATGGGGGGTTCAAAATGTGGGGAAGAATTTTCAGGAAATTCGGAGAGGGTTGGGGTTAGGGGGCAGATTTCGGATTCGCGCCAGGTCGCGCAAGGGTGAGTTCGTGACGGGGTCGACGAAAGCCCCGGGAAGCGTCGCGGAGACTCGGAGACGGGAAAGCGCGGCCTGCAAGCCCCGAGGATGCGGAATCCGTGCGGAATGGGCCGAGGGTTGAGGGGAGGGAAGCTTGACTCACGTCTCTCATGTCAGTGCGGACTCGGCAGGCACGCAGCGACGCCGCGATCGCGATTCGCACGCAAACGCAATGGGCCTCGCGAGCGCACGGCGAGGGTACATCTCCCCCGGTCTGCACGAAGCTCGAGACTGGCGAGCTTTCGGACTCGGCTCGGGGTGAGCTCGGAGATTTCGAGCCCTCGAAGGCTTCGGCTCCGGCTCGGCTCGGCTCGGCTCGGCTCGGCTCGGGCTTCGGCTTCGGCGCGCGGGGTGCCCAGGAAGACCCGAGAGCGCCCGACCGCACCCGAAGACTGCCGAGCGGCGCCGAGGGTGGCGTGGCGGGGTAGCTTCGCCCCGCGAACGACGCGACGGGATCGAGGGGCGCGGAATCGACGCTGGGCGCATGCGCGGGGGCGCGCCATCTAGCGACGCGTCCTCGAACTCCGGCGCCGGTAACGGCGGGAGATACGAACGCAATGGAACACTCGGTGGAGTTATTCGAGCGTTATTCCCTAGTGGTGAATCTAGTAATTGACAATGAATCGACGCTTAGGGTGAAGTGAAACCCCCCTCAAATTAGTCGATTCGAATAAAACACTTTTTTCAAGGGTATTGGATAGAACCTTCTGAAACTTTGACACATGACTCGTGAGCACCTAGGAATTATCCTGGCACTTTCAAAGTTTTCATTTTTGACAAAACATTTTTTAACTTAGCCCAGACGAGAATCATAATGGCGTCGAGCTCTCATATTTCGATCGATGTCCAACTATTTAACGCTCTAATATGAGAAACGAAAGTGCCAAGACAATTGTACGACAATTTAGAACACTGGTAATCGTGAAGCTCGTATTTGAATGGGGATAAAGGCAAAAAAAGTGTCTTATACGCTGTCATGCTAAAACAATGATAATATGAGGTCTCGGAGTGAAAATTTAGTTGACACGGAATTCACAGATGGCGCAGGAGGTCCCTCTGCAGCTAATTACGTCCTTAGAAACTATAAATCCTGAGGATTTCTGGACTTTTACTTCAATTTTTTTATAATTATTGTACGAAAACGACAGGTGAAGTATCCCATTTAGTACAATACCCAATATAATTCGGCCCAGCTGTCAATATAAAAACGAACGTCGGCAATATAGGTATGTAGAAAAATCTTTTTTATAGACGTCGATCAAGTTCCTAGACGTGTTTCATTTCGCCTTAAGCTAGCGAGGTTTCTAGACCAACTCAATGGTGAAAATCACGGTTCTAACAAACGTGGAAGGAATTTAACCTGCTGCCCTGGCAAAGGGTTAAGACTCCGGAGCTCAACAGGTTTGCGTGCCGGAAGTGCCGGCTAACCGGAAGTCCACTCATCACCACCTCAAAGCTACCACCTCCGTTCGAGGACATTTTTCAATTACTACTTAACCGAGATTACGGTGTTTGTTGATTATTTCGGTGATCGCGATTGAAGATAATAAGAACGTCGTTACATCTTTCAGTTTACAAGCTTACCTTAATATTCGTCTATTGACGTCTATGAAAATCGCCCTGGCGACCCAATGGACGAATTGACTTAGAGTTTCGTACCGAGCAGCAGTGAATCTGGGTTAAGGATGCTTCCGATCGGTCCTTGGGTGCTGATGGTCCTAGAGTTATCCACGAGAGGCGTCCTCCTGCGGAAGGAAATTGGAATTTTTGTCGAAAGCGCAGGTTTAAGAAGTCCTGCAGACGATGGCTTTCGTTTGCTCGTAAAAAGGTAACTTTGCAGCCTTTGAAGAGCGAAGTGAAAACCACTTGCATGCAGGTTTTCTTCGATTATGGTCTAAGGATTCATTTATGAGTGTAAAATAGGAAAAGAAATTATTAACCATTTGCACTCTAAGCCTTTTTCGCCCGGACGACCCAGCAACTCGAGAGGATTTTCCGCATACTCGATGCATTTCATCCAGCTAAATTAAAATGAGTACGCGTACAAATTAACGTACAAAACTATTATATTTTAATATTTTCTGTTTCCTTTCATGTAGAAGAAGGAAATTTGTTAAATATTATGGACGGCATTGTTGCTTCGTATGGAATTTTATAAAACAATCGCCAAGATGCATCCTCGACTTGTCGGGGCAATTATTGCAGTAATATGTTGTTTGATGTCTTTCGCCGGGCTTATTTACCGAGTGGGAAATAATAACTAACATCTAACTTCCATGTTACTTTTATGCTACGTAACATGTTAGTTTCGAAAACGTAATATTTACCCAACAGTTATATAACAGTGTTCACTGGGTTGTTGCTGATCGGGTTTTCACATCAAACCAAATCGTGGCCTACGGTCACCTCTCGAGTCCAAAGGGTTAAGGTGAAGTGAAACACGTCAAGGAACTTGATCGACGTCGCTAAAGAAGATTTTTCTAAATCCCTACGTTGCCGACGTTCGTTTTTATATTGGCAGCTGTGTCGAATTATATTGGATATTGTACCAAATGGCATACTCCACCTGTCGTTTTCGTACGAGAATTATAAATAAATCGAAGTAAAACTCCAGAAGTCCTGTGAATTTAGGATTTCTCAGGTCGTAATTGACTGCAGAGGGACCCCCTGCGCCATCTGTGATTTCCAGGTCAATTAAATTTTCCCTCCGAAACCTCGTATTCCCATCGTTTTAGCATAGAAGCGCATGCAACACTTTTTTGCCTTTATCCCGTTAAAATGCGAGTTACCGATTACCAGAGTGTTCCAAATTGTCGTAAAATTGTTCTAACCCATTCGATCCTCATATCAGAGCCTTCGATAATTGTATATTAATCGAAATATGAGAGCTTGACGTCATTTTGGTTCTGGTCTGGGTTAAGTTAAACAATTTTTTCCAAAAATCCGAATTTTGAATGTGTCAGGACAATTCTTAGATGATCAGGAGTGACGTGTCAAAGTTTCGGACAGTTTGGTTTAATACCCTTAAAAAACAGTGTTGTAATCGAATCGACTGATTTGAAGGGGGTTTAATTATTTTTTAATTATAGGAAGGTCCAGAGAAAGGAAAACACGGAAGCTCGTCAATATCATTGATTCTTATTGCACCCGATGGGGCTCGATCATCGAACCTCGGGCTAGGTCTTAGGATAAGTACAAAATTGGCTAAGGATATTTCTATGCGCCCGCGTCGAGATCCTGCGGACCTCAAGAAGCGACGAAGTGTTAGAGAGGATCAACGACGCCGACATCTTCCTCGAAGTATCATTTAATCAAGGATCCAGGAGAGATCCTTGACGATCGACGGATGACGGCGTTGAGTATTGGTACACAGGATCGGCACGGAGAGTGAACTTCCCTACGAGCTCTTCGTCTTCTACTTCAGGCCGGAACGGAGATTCCTGGATATCACAGAACATTTTTCCTTTCGTCCTCTTTCCTGGAATAGAAAGTCCATATCTCGGGACGATTATAATCAGCGAAAGATACAGGAGCGGGTCAAAATTGAGTGTCCTATCTAAATTCCGAAAAGAAGTAACGCGTCTTGATCCTTTATAGAGAATTGCATCTTGCACTTTGTGTTGAAAATTGTACTCAAGAAAGAATGCCCTACTCTTTTTCACTGTATTTCTTATCGAGTGGCTGAAATTGATGAAGAGCAATTTAGTGTATATGAAAATCCACCACACAAGACTCTATCTAGTGATCAAGACGTGCATCTTTTGAAATACCCTCGAGAACTACATGTAGTCAATTTGAAACCTTAACTATTCCAAAACCGAATTTCCCTGACATAGCTGGGAAAGTTCACATTCCTGCATCGACAAACCTAGCTCGCCCTGAATTCAAGGAAACTAATGGATATTATTTACAACAGACCGCCAGATCGCCACGCGTATTTTCCTTTAACGCTGACAAGTACAATGATTCATCGACATTATCTGAAATTTACAGTAATCATTCGAGGAATGCGCAGGGATGTTACATATTTCGAAACGTTTGTCGTGCGCAAAATCGAGGTATCTCCGCGGGTGTTTCTTTGATCTTTTCTATACATATAGCAACGGGTAACGAATCTATTCTAATTACTAAATCCACTTAAATTAAATACACGGTCGAGTTCATCGTCGCCGACAGAGAATTAAAACAAATGGCTAGAATTTGTCCACGCGTAAACGTCACATCAGAATTTCAATTTCCATTTCTGACCTCAATCGGCGACGACGAAATCGGCGAAGGGATAATTCCACGAGAATCGAAAAAAGATCCCTACGGTTTAAAAATAATTTCCCTACTAATAAAGAAGAAATATGTACTTTAAAGTATCTTGGGTTCGCGTAAATTATTCACTTTCGGCGGTAGTCGCCAAACGCATCGGTCGGATTAACTTTTTGCACATAATTATTCAATTAATTATAACAGTGAATATCCTGAAAGTTTGTTTTGAATTGGCAGATCGCATAAGAGAATATTCCTCGACATTTACCCCTTTGTCAATTTATGGAAAGGAAGGCTCCGGTTTCAAAATCAACATTCTGAGCCCACAAGGTTGCGAAAAAGTTTATCGAAAATTGTTGTCATATGATTCCTGATTTCCGGCACTAATTAGATATACGAAAATCGCAAAAATCACGATGAACATGAATATAAAAGTTATTCAGTACATGTTTTGCATACATCTTTCTTATGCTGCTTTAGGTCGTTTATAAATTATAAAAATTGTCACATCTACGAAAGATAATGTCCGTTCCCTCATTTGGAAGGAAAATCGTCGAAAGTGTATATCTCTTCCCTAGAACACCTTTTTTCTCCTTTTCTTCCATCAACCCCACATTTTCTTACATTTTCCCATATTATGCTATTGCACCTCTTCTTATCAATTTACAAGTAATTTCTTCTAATCAATCCAAACGATTTCCAGTTTTCTTCAGTTTATTAAAAACAAAGTCCACCTCTTCATCGAATCCACTTTCTTTTGCTATTCTACCAGTCCGATTATGCATTTATCTTCACTGGGACTTTCTCATTGACTTCTACTACTTCCAACTAGACGCGTCAACGGCATTCATAAAAATTCTGTCTTGTCCTTTGAATCAAAACGACGCTTCTGGTCAAATAACCGAAGTCTTTCCATTGAAGTCACAGTGAAGTTCCCTCGTCCTTTCAGCATATCATCTCGCTTCTAAAAACGTCTTCCAGATGGAAATTCACAATACTGTCATGAATTTCGGTCTCAAGCAATTCGAACCTTCCGCAATGAGTTCTTCATCTACAGGCCGTTTTCGCTGGAATATCTTTTTCTGTTCCTTCAAATTCGACATCATCAATCTATCGTGAAGATCAATCCCTTCCTGCTGGTCCAGAATCGCTGAATTTGAAAAAATCAAAATCCAAGATTACCTTTGAGTCACACCCATTACCATTCGTATGTCCCACAAATCTGATAAAACGAATAGTCAGTTGCGGTTTCTTTGATGGAAATATTAGGACACCTCCAGATAGGTCTTTCCATTCCCAAAAAGCATTTCTTCCGTATCAGTTGAAGTTTATCGCACCCCGAGTGAAGCTAACACTACCGCTTATGGTTGGTCGACTTCTTCGGACTATCCGTGCCGACCTCGTTGCCCTCTCTTCTAGGTCTAAGAATGAAGTTCAGATTATGCGCGGTATTGACAGCGTAATATACATTGGCAGAGCTTGGTAGGACCATCTCTCGATCGGGCAGGACCTGCGCAAGGGTGTAACGATCAGGACTACCCTCGATCCCCAACTTCAGCATAGCGTTCCTGATGACCTGCGGAGTTCTCTCGTTATTCGAGAGCATTATCGACTTGTACAAAACGACCCCTTCCGTCTCGACGCTGTCGGATTCCATGGTGACCTTAATAATATAGAAGTCGGGAGAGTTCTTGTGGGAATGCGTTGGACTCGTGAGACCGGACAGATTCGGAGCACTTCCATTGGCAGTGGTGGCTGGAGGAGCCAGTCTGGACTGTCCGGAACTGGTTCCACCACCGGAACTTAAAGATACGTCCAAAGAAGGAAGAGACGAACTGGAAGACGAGCTGGACATCTGGGAAGGCGAGGTTCTTCGGTCCAAAGAGTTGTGCGGGGAACTTGGCAGCGAGTCCAGGTCGCAGTAGAACTGAGAACTGCTGGAACTCGAGGTCGACGCGATCGAGTCGTTCTTCCGATGCCCTTGGTGATTCTAAAAACAAGCCCAAAGGTATTAAGGGGATACCAAAGGCGCCAAGAAATTTAATCGACGTCGATGTAGCAGAATTCATCTATACCCTTTTTGGTGGGAATGCCGTTTTGAATACTCAAGTGGTAACATAAGCTGGCGCGTCCCATTACCGACATTTATATCTATGTTGATGTCTTTTACAGTCTACGTTGAGAATTATACGAACTGAAGGGTTCTGTATGTCATATCGGTAAAGTAATGATAAAAAGATCGATGTAAAACTGCCGAAATCCATGAATTCATGACTGTTTATATTTTGACGGGCCAACGTCGCCATCTGTGACGTTTAGCTGTAACTAAATTTTTGCTCTAAAAACACGCAGCATTTTCTTGTAATCGTTGGTGAAAGTATTTACCATATTTTCCCATCTGACTCTGTAATATTCCATTTCTACGGTATTCCAAATTTTTCGAGCTAGGTCCTGAAACTCTTCATTTTTTATTCTAAGCCTCCAAGAAGCGTAAAACATCGAAAACGTGCCCGGACCACGCCATGTTGGTTCTAGTCCATGAGTAAATAAATGTTTGATAAAAAATAAAATTTCATGAAGTTCAGGACCTACTTTAGGGCCTCCATATTCCCGTGGGAAAATTTGAAACCAATCAGTACCCCCAATTCGGAGAATACTTTCCTCAACGATTTGATTTCTCAGAAATATATATGGGCTGACTTTTTCATATCCTCTTAAGGTGAAGTGAAACCCCTGTCAAATCCATCGACTCGAATAAGAGACGTTATTCTAAGGATATTGGATCGAACCGTTTGAAACTTTGACATATGACTCGCGAGCACCTAGGAATTATTCTGACACTTTCAAAATTTAGATTTTCGAACAAAATTTATTAACCTAGCCCAGACCAGAAACAAAATGGCGTCGAGCTGTCATATTTCGATCGATATACAATTGTTGATGGCTCCAATATGAGAAACGAAAGTGTCAGGACAATTGTACAATTAAAAACACTCCGGTAATGGAGAAACTCGAATTTGCGTGGAATAAAAGCAAAAAAGATATTTTATGCGCTGCTATGCTACAACGATGAGAATACGAGTAAAAATTTAGTTGACACGGAAATTACAGATGGCGCAGGGGTCCCTCTGTAGTCAATTAGAGCCTCAAAAACCACGAATCTACAGGATTTCTGGAGTTTTACTTCAATTTCTTTATAATTAATCTATGAAAACGACAGGTGGAGTATGCCATTTAGTACAATACTCAATATAATTCAACCCAGAGGTCGATATAAAAACGAACGTCGGCAACATAGGTATTTAGAAAAGCCTTTTCTACCGACGTCGATCAAGTTCCTCGAAGTGTTTCTCTTCACCTCAACGATACGAATTAGCATTCTATTGCCACTCTAGTATACGCTTCTTTTTATTAAAAAACGATAAACTAAGGTATAAAATCCTAGAAGGAACAAGAGTATTTTAAAATTCTGCAGCTGTGCAGATTATGTTTCTTGTCTCAATTATTATCGTTATCAAACCAACCTGCTTCTTCTTTGCTCGATTATTAATGGTGTTCCCAGGTGGAGGAGGTTCGATCTGACAGCTCAGTCGGTAAGCCTCTCGATCATCCAAGACGACGATCGAGTGGAACCACCGGTCGAAAAGCGGATCCGTGCTGAAATTGTACGCATTCGCGGCACCCTGAAGAAGCCGTATCCTCGCGAGGACCTCGAATTCTTTTCGCCTTTTGTCGAAGTTGATGAGGCCCTCCGCAACCGTGTCAGGAATCGCTGTGTCGATCATCGTCAGGTCCGTCAGAAACGTTCCCAGGTAGGGTATCGTCCCATAGCTGATGTTCTACAAGACAAAAGAAATATTAATTCTCTAGCATATAATGAGTCAACTTTGTCATTTATAATTTTTCCTCGTTATTTAATCAGTAACATCAACTACAATTTAGTACGGTTAAGAGGATATGAATTGGTCAGTCTATATATATATATATATATATATATATCTGAGAAGTCAAATCGTTGGGGAAAGTATTCCCCGAATTGGAGGTACTGATGCGTTTCAAATTTTACCACGGGAATATGGAAACTCTAAAGTAGGTACGGAAGGTCATAAAATTTCATTTTATATCAAACATTTATTTACTTATCATGGACTAGAACCAACATGGCGTGGTCCGGGCACGTTTTCGATGTTTTACGCTTCTTGGAGGCTTGGAATCGAAAATCAAGAGTTTCAGGACCTACCTCGAATAATTTAGAATACCGTAGAAATGGAATATTACAGAGTCAGATGGGAAAATGTGGTAAATACTTTCACCAACGATTGCAAGAGAATGCTGGCTTGTCCTGCGGCTAACACGTGTTTTTTGAGCAAAAATTTAGTTGCAGTTAAACGCCACAGATGGCGACGTTGACACGTCAAAATATAAACAGTCATGAATTCATGGATTTCGGCAGTTTTACATCAACCTTTTTATAATTACTTTACCGATATGACATACAGAACCCTTCAGTTCGTATAATTCTCAACGTAGACTGTAAAAGACATCAACATGAATATAAATGTCGGCAATGGGACGCGCCAGCTTATGTTCCCACTTGAGTATTCAAAACGGCATTCCCACCAAAAAGGGTATAGATGAATTCTATTATATCGACGTCGATTAAATTTCTTAGCGCCTTTCATATCCTCTTAAACAGGGTCCGATTCTCAGTGTTTCACAAATTGTATCAACAAACTTTATCGAAAGAAAGGAACTCGAGACGACATCGACCATGGACAACCCACCCCGGAATGAACGTTCTGCTTCTGGAAGATCTTCTGCAAGTGTCTGTCGCTCCTGCCAGCGGTATCGGCGAATTTGGCAGTGCCCTCCTTGATGAGGAGTTCCCTCTGGGTCCAGGCGTTGTTCTCCTCGGAAAAGATTCTCTCGAGCTCCCTAAAGACCTCGTGCTTCTCCCTTGGCATGCACTGCCAACACTTCTCGAGCCTATAGACGGGATTGCTTTGAAGGCCAGAAACTATGGCCTTCAAACTGCTGAAGTTTTTGAGGACCCTTAACTCCTGGGCGACGTCGATCCAGGTTTCGAGGATCCTGGCCCTGTCCTGGGCCTTCGAGTTAGGGTCCATCAGGATGGTCGAGATCACCCTGAGGGAGACGGCATTGAATTGGTTGACCGTGGCCAAGACCGTCGCGGCGTCGTGACTCCTGGAACGGTCCCTCCTTGACCAGACCGCTCCCAAACACTGATGAGCGATCAACTTCCTGAAGACCTCGGCGTCCATTCTGGTGAGCTGCTCCGCGAAATGTCGATGGGGAACCTCGGGGAAGGTGTAACATTCGGCCCAAGGCTCGATATGGTCGCTACCAGCGTGCAGGTTGACTCGACCATTATCGTAGACCATACAAGAATCTAAGGCAGAAAGAATATTCATATTATTATGGGTCAGATGACCGTACCGAGCGATCAAGAAACTCGTAACATTCGCGACCGGCAAATTTTTTCCGTTTCTAACACTGAGTACCGGCGAAAATACTGAAATTCTGAAACTGGCTGCCGCAAACTTGTATCGTGTATCGTTATGGACGTGATTCACGTCAGCGGCAATCAGGAATAGAATTTAAAATGACGTGAATTCACGTCAGCGGCAACCAGGAATAGAATTTGAAAAAGCGTGAATTCATGTCAGCGGTCGCGAATGTGTTAAGATGAAAGGCGCTGAGAACTTTAATCGACGTCGATAAATTAAAATTGATCTATACCCTTTCTCGTGGTAACGCCATTCTGAATACTCAAGTGATAACATTTACGGGTGCGTCCCGTTACCGATATTTATATTTATGTTGAAGTCTTTTACAGTCTACGTTGAGAATTATACGAACTGAAGCGTTCCGTATGTCATTTCAGTAATGTAATGATAAAAAGATCGAATACCATCAACAAATGTTATAAATGTGTTCGCTTGTTTAGCAAGTTTCGACATGTCAGTACAGATTTATTATCTGTTGCAAGCGGATGTTTTTATTGCGACAATCTTTTCTTCTTGGTTTTATGTGAAAAACCGTAAAAGTAAGTTTATTTTTATTCCAAACTAGCAAAGGTACCCATTCTAAGAATGGGAATGTGTCGTGTCTGTTATTTCATTATTCTTCTTAGGCCCTATCATATGTGTTCATTTTTGTTTGTTATTTTATAAATTTTCCATAAAGCTCCTACTTCATCATTCATTTACGATTTAACAGAAAGATTTACATACAGTTGAATCAGAGATCTTTCAACTAACACGATTCTATATGTATTTTNGTAAAAATAAATCAACTTTGTTCAATTTAAAAAGAAATAAAATATCTGTGCAACATGGGCTTTTTTATTCTCTAAAATTCCGTGCCTCAAAGGGTTAAAGTTTCGGATAATTCAATGCACTCAGTTTGGAGAAAAGTTTTATGAACATTTTCACGTTTTGATATATACATAGAATGACCCTTTCATACCACCCTAGAGAATGGTTTTTCTATTTTCAAAATGAAAAGATCCAAAGGGGACCGGGAGGAAAACCAAGACGAGGACCCACCAATTTGATCCTCGCGCTGAAACCTGTGCAGCCGATGCCTGGCTTTGATTTCGAGCTCCGAGCCCGGAAGACGTTTGTGCGTGAACTCCAGGAGTCTGTTCAGAAGAGGATGGCCCGGAGGAGCCTTCCAGTCCCCGGGGTAGGCGTCCAGCCATACGTGGAGCGCCTGGACCAGAGTCTTGCGATGCTGCTCGCCGGAATTCTCGTCCAGGGCATCGTACCTGGAGAGCAACAGCTCCAAGACCTCTTTCGGCGTGGTAAAGGCCCTGTAGGTCGCCAGGAAGACGTTGATGTAGGTCGTCTCCAACTCTCCGTCATCGTTGGCCAGGCTTTCGACCAATCTCTGGACGGTGCCCGCCTTCAAGAACCGCACCCTGACGGTCTCCCACTCGAGATGCGATATCTCGTCGTCGGAATCCTAAATCGGCAGAAAAAATCGGTCAGATATTTCATATCGGTATCACCCTCGAAATCCATCCTTAAGAAAAAATCCGTTTTTAACGTTTCGTTAAAAAGAATCACGTGATAACTGATAATGGATGTAATTATGAATATTTTACTCCCTCCGAGTATCTCTTTTTTCGGGAAAAACCTTTTAAGGTGAAGTGAAACACGTCGAGGAACTTGATCGACGTCGATAAAAAAGGTTTTTATAAATACCTACGTTGCCGGCGTTAGTGTTTATATTGACAGCTGTGTCGCATTATATTGGGTATTGTATTGTTGTAACACTAAATGGCATACTCCATCTGTCGTTTTCGTAGAATAATTTTAAAGAAATCGAAGTAAAACTCCAGAAATCCTCTGGATTCGTGGTTTCTGAAACCCTAATTGACTGCAGAAGGACCCTTACACCATCTGTGGCTTTCATGTCAACTAAATTCTCACTTCGAGACCTCGTATTCCCATCGTTTTAGCAGAGCAGAGCATAAGACACTTTTTTTGCCTTTATCCTGTTCAAATGCGAGTTTCTCGATTACCAGAGTGTTCTAAATTGTCGTACAATTATCCTGATACTGTTGTTTCTCAGTTTAGAGTTTTCAATAACTGTATATCCGTCGAAATATAAAAGCTCGACGCCATTTTGGTTCTGGTCTGGGCTAAGTTACAAAAGTTTGTTTGCAAAATCCAAATTTTGAAAGTTTCATGATAATTCCTATGTACTCGCGAATTATGCGTTAAAGTTTCAGACGGTTCTATCCGATACCCTTGAACAAAAGTGCCTTATTCGAATCGACTGATTTGAGTCACTTCACCTTAAAAACCTTTCGAAGGTTCTAAATACAAAACGCAATTTGAATCTAGGCAACGTGGCACGGCGTATTCTCGAGAAAATCAGCCGGTAAAAGCCTTCTCAGGAGAGAAAATTGATTTAGTGGGATATGCAGGTACTTGGTGCATTTCATGATCTGGCGGATTAATTAAAATTATGCGAAGTGACTGATTTGAAGGGGGTTTCACTTCACCTTAAAAATCTTTCGAAAATCCTAAATACGAAACGCGATTTGAGCCCAGGAAACGTGGCATGGCGTATTTTCGAGAAAATGAGCCGATAAAAGTGTTCCCAGGAGAGAAAATTGATTTAGTGGGAAGTACAGGTACTTAGTGCATTTCATGATCTGGTAGATTTATTAAAATTATGCGAAGTGACTGATTTGAATTGGATTTTACTTCACCTTAAGAACCTTTCGAAGGTTCTAAATACAAAACGCGATTTGAGCCCAGGAAACGTGGCACGGCGTATTTTCGAGAAAATCAGCTGGTAAAAGCGTTCTCAGGAGAGAAAATTGATTTAGTGGGAAGTACAGGTACTTAGTGCATTTTATGATCGCGCGGATGCATTAAAATTATGCGAAATGCAGTAAAATCTTACCGAGGCTGAGAGGCTCCTGGTTGGTCGGTGATACCGGACTTTCTTCAGGTAAACCGTGTAAATGACACCGTCCCCTCTCTCCTCGCCCCATAGTCGCCACGTGGGCTGTGGAAGAGCATAATTTCATGTTAGTTAATCCACCGGCTTATTTCATAACGACAGAATTTGGTACGATAACTCTCAGGGACGTCTCTAGGCCGCGCGCCGTCAATAGTCAACTGCTCTAATGAGCACTAACCGAGACAGATGGGACTCCCGGGGACTTGCAACGGATAGGCAGGCTCGTTATCACGTAATCGTTTCGACATATATTCCGCTAATCGAATAAATCGAGCCCCTCTTATCAAATTAACATCGCAAGTTCAACGTATCTTGAAAAGGTGTCCACAAGTAGGGGGAAAAAGATTGTGCAACGAAACTTGCGAGTAAAAGAAAGATAAAATATGTAGCAATGTGTCTACACACACATGTGCGACTAAATCGAGCATATTTTATCAAATTAAGAATGCAAGGTAAACGTATCTTCAAAAGGTGTCCACGAGTAGAGGGGAAAAGTTCGCGCAATGAAACTTGCGAGTAAAGGAAGATAAAATATGTAGAAATGTATCCACACACACATGTGCGACTAAATCGAGCATCTTTTATCAAATTAAGATCGCAAGTTCAACGTATCTTCAAAAGGTGTCCACGAGTAGGGGAAAAAGATCGCGCAATGAAACTTGCGAGTAAAAGAAAGATAAAATATGTAGAAATGTATCCACACACACATGTTCGACTAAATCGAGCCTCTTTTATCAAATTAAGATCGCAAGTTCAACGTATCATCAAAAGGTGTCCACGAGTAGGGGGAAAAAGATCGCGCAACGAAACTTGCGAGTAAAAGAAAGATAAAATATGTAGCAATGTGTCTACACACACATGTGCGACTAAATCGAGCATTTTTTATCAAATTAAGAATGCAAGGTAAACGTATCTTCAAAAGGTGTCCACGAAAAAGATCGCACAACGAAACTTGCGACTAAAAGAAAGACAAAATATGTAGAAATGTGTCTGTCTCGATGAATTTACAATCGCGAGTGAAACAACATACTTGTGAAAGATACAGAACATCGGGGAGAGAAAATGTACATTGTTGTTTGCAACAAGTTTAGCGAATTTTGCAAAAACTTAGTGTTCTTTATTAATCTCAAATTGCAAGTACAACGACGTTATGACACGACAGGTACTTCATAAATACCTTTATTAAGAAATGAAACATAGGATTAAAAAAGGAAACATGCAGAAATACATTCATGAATTTCTCGTGCATTCATGTTCATGCGTCACCTTGCATTACCTTTTCCGGCAACTGATATATACTATTTTAACACTAGAACTACCAAGAACAGGTAAAATGACTGGTTTCAAATGGCTCATCCTATACAAAAAAAAAAATCCGCTGGTAGTTCTAGTGTTAACCAGAGATAGATTTTCATCTCTCCAAAACTAAACAACTGGAAAGAAATCGCCTGTGTTAAAAATTTAATATCAACAAATGGAAACATAGAATTCCATAATTACTATAGTAAAATTCTGCCTTTGACAAAATTACAGAAACGGTTTAAGCGTAACATTTTTAGCACCGCCCAATTGGAATAAAAGATGCATAATAAGAAATACGTGACATGCAGAAATGCATCCATATACAATCCGCGCAATCGAACCTTCGTTTCCTCTTGCACTCAGTTATCAAGTCATTTTGTAATATACATTAACCTGAAGTGATATTTCTAATTCGTTAGTACTAAACGGTAGCAAAAATGCTGTTGGTACCAAAAGGCAGAAACATAGAATCCGCAATTGCGAAACATCCCAAATTCGGATTCTTCGACATCTAACGCTGAAACTATAAAGATGTCGAGCTCGCGTTTAAAGAAATGTTGAAAACCTTTACCTACAAAATTCCTAACACAGGAAATCTTTGAAAACCACCCAGTAGTATAGTCATGTGACCTGCTTTTCATATAGTTTAATATTAAAGGACATTTCTCATTCTTATGCGAGGTCGACGTGCTGCATTTTTATACGCCATTGAAAATAAATGTATGTAACCTCAAAAATAACCATGAAATGTAAGTAACCATGAAAAAAAATGTGCGTATCCTCCGTAGGATGCAAAGTTCTTTCCGAAAGGTGTGAAAAAGTCAAAGACGGTGCCTGGCTGTGCATGAGAACAGGCACTCACGATTTTCCGTGACTCATTCACGGTCGGAACGACGAGAGTCCCCGCTTGTCACTTGTAAGTCACCTGTTAGTTGCACCGCGAGCTATAAATGCAGCAAATGCAGTGCCCGGTGCACTGACAACTGCACTCGCGACACCCACCTCTAAATCGAGATTAGTGACCACTGCTGATTCTATAATGCGACTATAAATGAAAGACCAGCCGTTAATCGCGTACGGTAAGAATATGAAAAGACTATTTTAAGGTGATGTGAAACACGTCGAGGAACTTGATCGACGTCGATAAAGAAGATTTTTCTAAACACCTAGGTTGCAGATGTTCGTTTTTATATTGACTATCGTGTCGAATTACATTGGGTATTGCACCAAATGGCGTATTCCACCTGTCGTTTTCGTACAATATTTATAAAGAAATCGAAGTAAAACTCGAGAAATTCTCTGGATTTATGGTTTCTGGGGCTCTAATTGACTGCAGAGGGATCCGCTGCGCCATCTGTGATTTCCAGGTCAATTAAATTTTCACTCCGAGACCTCGTATTCCCATCTTTGTAACATACCAGCGCATAAAACACTTTTTTTGCCTTTATCCTATGCAAATGCGAGTTTATTTTGTTTACCAGAGTGTTCTAAATTGTCGTAAAATTGTCCTGGCACTTTCGTTTCTCATATCAGAGCCTTCAATAATTGTATATTGATCGAAATATGAGAGCTCGACACCATTTTGGCTCTGATCTGGGCTAAGTAAAAATTTGTTTGATTCTGTCAGGACAATTCTTAGATAATCACGAGTTATGTGTCAAAGTTACAGACGGTTTGGTTCAATACCCTCAAAAAAAAAGTGTTTTATTCGAACCGACTGATTTGAGGGGGGTTTCACTTCATCTTAAATAGTCGTATAGATGTTTGTCTTGAAATGTTGACACGAGAGTCATTAATCCAATTATTCTTATTCATATTCTTATTTTTCTTTCATTAATAGTCATTTCAAGAATGATATCAGGAAATAAATCTCATTCCATTAAGATGGTATGAAAGGCGCTGAGGAATTTAATCAACGTCGATAAATTAAAATTCATCTGTACCCTTTTTGGTGGTGACGTCATTTCGAAAACTCCAGTGGGAACATTTAGCTGGCGCATCACGTTACCGACATTTATATTTATGTTGAAGTCTTTTACCTTCTACTTAAAGTAATGATGAAGAGATCGACGTCAAACTGTCGAAATCCCGCGAATTTATTATTCTACCGACTGTTTAGGACCAACATCGCCATCTGTGACGTTTAGCTGCAACTAATTTTTTGCTCTAAAAACAAGTGTTAGCCCCAAGACAAGCCAATCTTGGCTCGTGCAATCATTGATGAAAGTAGTTTCCATATTTTTCCTTCTGACTTTGTAATATTTCATTTCTGTAATCTAAATTGTTCGAGCTAGGTCCTGAAACTCTTCGATTTCGATTCTAAGTCTCCAAAAAACGTAAAACATCGAAAACGTGCTCGGACCACGCCACGTTGGTTCTAGTCCATGAGAATTAAATAAACTTTTCATGATAAATGAAATTTCGTGAGTTTTAGGACCTACTTTAGGGCCTTCATGTTTATGTGGTAAAATTTGAAACGAATCGGTACCCCCAATTCGGAGAATATCATTTTCGATTCTAAGTCTCCAAGAAGCGTGAAACATCGAAAACGTGCACGGACCACAACATATTCGTTGTAGTCAATAATAAATAAATAAATGTTGGATGAAAAATGAAATTTCATGAGTTACAGGACCTACTTTAGGGCCTTCATATTCATGTGGTAAAATTTGAAACGAATCGATTGAAACCAATTTGGAGAATACTTTCCCCCTCGATTTGACCTCTCGGATATAGGCTGACGTTTTCATATCACTTTAAGGTGATATGAAAGTGTAATATATACGTACCAAAAAGTGAAAATATATATATAATTTTTCCTCAAACTGGGTGCACCGAATTATCTGAAACTTTAACACGTGATTATGGAGGCTCTAAGGAAGAACCCGCTTCCCGTGAAATTTCATTTTTCGAAAATAAATATCTTTTTTTGGTTCTTATCCGAGACAAATGCGAAATTATTTTTCTAAAAATGAAATTTCACGGGCAGAGCGTTCTTCCTTGAAGCCTCCATAATCACGAGTTAAAGTTTCAGATAATTCGGTGCACCTAGTTTGGAGAAAAGTTTTATAATTATGTTGACTTTTTGGTACGTATATATCACACTTTCATATCACCTTAATACGTCCAATGTAATGACCATTTGCGTCAAATTTTGGTAATGAATTTGTTTTTGGTACGTATATATCACACTTTCATATCACCTTAATACGTCCAATGTAATGACCATTTGCGTCAAATTTTGGTAATGAATTTGTTTTTGGTACGTAGATATCACACTTTCATATCACCTTAATACGTCCAATGTAATGACAATTTGCGTCAAATTTTGGTAATGAATTTGTTTCATCTACAAAGTAATTAACTGGTAAAAAACGATCCGCTGATATTAATAACGAACAATGGGCGGAATATAAATCAAGCGATCGACGAGATTAAAAGATTTAATTGCTTCGCCCTCGTCACTGTTCGTTAACCCACCGATCGACATTTATCGTCAGTATTTAGTATTGACAGCCATCGGTCGATTATATTTCACGAACTTGTGAATTAATTATTAAACGAGAAAATGTAAAGGCTGTTTCCAAGGCATTGAATCAACGAACGGCTGTAGAGAGAAACACGAGTTAAGAATGTCGGGCAAGATATCATCTAATTGCAACAGCAATCAAGTAATTGGTATCACTTGAGTAACGGCGAACAATCGCTCTGTCCTTGTTCAACGCACTTTGTAATTAAATACCGTCAGGTAGTTACGAGGAATACCATTCATTTAATAATTAAATCACGCATACTACGCAAGAACGTTTGATAAGAAGAGATCGCGTTTGCAATTTCACGGATAGCCCATGGGAATTTTTTTTCATTTTAAGTTCTTCTATCCTTTCGAAGCGTTTCATTTTCAAAAGTGCGAAATAGTCAAAGCGTTCTGCGTTCGTTATGTAATCCAATGATTTCGCGAAGGTTGCTGATGTAATGCAACTACATAACAGCGGAGTAAACGTAGATGATGTACGCGTAAACTGAAAAAGAAATAAAATGGCAATAACCACTCGTGCGTTATCATAGGTACAAAATGTAATGATAGCACATTTTTGTTCACGTCATATAGCTTCAAACAATTGACGATGAGTAATATCAAAGGAGTACCAACCGGGAGCCCTTTGAATTTCTGTTTCATCTGTATTTCGTTTTCCTAAAGGTGAAGTGAAACACGTCAAGGAACTTGATCGACGTCGGTAAGGAAGATTTTTCTAAATACATACGTTGCCAACGTTCGTTTTTATATTGACTGCTGTATCGAATTATATTGGGTATTGTACTAAATGGCATACTGCACCTGTTGTTTTCATACAATAATTATAAATAAATTGAAGTAAAACTCCAGAAATCCTCTGGATTCATGGTTTCTGAAGCCCTAATCGAATGCAGAGGGACCCCCTGCGCCATCTGTGATTTCCAGGTCAATTAAATTTTCACTCCGAGACCTCGTATTCCCATCGCTTTTGCATAGAAGCGCATAAAACACTTTTTTCGCATTTATCCCGTTCAAATGTGAGTTTATGGATTACCAGTGTTCTACATTGTCGTAAAATTGTCCTGATTATTTCGTTTCTCATATCAGAGCCTTCGATAATTGTATATTGATCGAAATTTGAGAGCTTGACGCCTTTCTGGTTCTGGTTTGGGCTGAGTTAAAATTTTTTTTGAAAAATCGAAATTTTGAACGTGTCAGGGCAATTCTTAGACGATCACGAGTAATGTGTCAAAGTTTCGGACAGTTTGGTCCAATACCCTTAAAAAAAAGTATTGTATTCGAATCGACTGATTTGGTACGACCTATATTGGGTATTGTACTAAATGGCATACTCCACCTGTCGTTTTCATACAATAATTATAAATAAATCGAAGTAAAACTCCAGAAATCCTCTGGATTCATGGTTTCTGAAGCCCTAATTAACTGCAGAGGGACCCCCTGCGTCATCTGTGATTTCCGTGTCAACTAAATTTTCACTCCGAGACCTCATATTCCCGTCTTTGTAACATACCTGCGCATAAAACACTTTTTTTGCCTTTATCCCATGCAAATGCGAGTTTCTCGATTACCAGAGTGTTCTAAATTGTCGTACAATTGTCCCGACCCTTTCGTTTCTCATATTAGAGCCTTAAATAGTTGGACATCGATCGAAATACGAGAGCTCGACGCCATTATGATTCCGGTCTGGGCTAAGTTAAAAAATGTTTTGTCGAAAATGAAAATTCTCGAAAGTGTCAGGATAATTCCTAGGTGCTCACGAGTTATGTGTCAAAGTTTCAGTCCATTCGGTTCTATACTCTTACCAAAAAAGTGTCTCATTCGGATCGACTGATTTGAGGGGGCTTTTACTTCACCTTAACTAAGTATAGATAATTTAAAATAAAATAAAGAGAAGAGATAAAAATTTATTTCCATACGTCAAGGATGTACGGTTCTTCCTGATAATTCCAAACGACCGACAACTTGGCGATATCCTTATAACTCTTCCAGGTCATGGATCCGGTAATTAATCAACCGGGGTGCGAGAACTTGAACTTTTCCCCCGGAGCCAGACTAGAAGCACTCCTCGGGCGACGATAACAAAAGTGATAAGCGACTTCGGATTTATTTTCGGCCGGGGAAAAAAAAAGACACGCTGTTTATTCGGTGCTGGCGAATATTGGCCAACTGCAGAACTTATCGCATCGAGCCGGATGTAATAAAAAAAAAAAAGAGCAGGAAAACCGTCTAACGAGGGTTGCTTCCCGGCCCAATTGTTTCGCCCTGCCCAATTAAGCTTTTACACGTTTTATCCCTCTTTTTCTCTCGATTCATTTCATTCGGTAAATGACGTTTCCTCGGGCCCGGGTCGAATTGCGAAATCCCGCGAAAGGAAAATGGTAAGTTCACGGTACTTAGGCGCGAGTTCACGTCACCCAAGGGCGCAGCGTGCCGAACAAAGGCTCCCTCTTAGCGACTCCATTACTCGAGAAGAGTCCCTAACTTCCTGCCAGGTAACGTGCGTTAACTTCTTTCCCCTCGGTGCTCGCATAATTACGCGGCCCCGCGGCTCTATGATTTGCAAGACACACTCTCTCGATACCGCTCGTCTGTTGGGAGTGTGAATGGTCGAATGGAGGACGTCCCCAAAGCTAGCAGCGCCACGTCAGCATAACCGCACAAATGATATACCAAAATTTATTGCTTTTTTATTCCTTATTTATTACACAAATTTGAATTTTATTGCAAAAGCCGTTTTCAACAAATCAGTGGCTATGCCAGGTTTAACGTTAAGCTGGCAGCGCCACCTGACATTTTGTGTGAAATTAAAAAAATAAAATTTGTGTAATAAATAAGCAATAAATTTTGGTGTATGATTTATGCGGTTATGCTGACGTGGCGCTGCTAGCTTTAGGGACGTGGATGGAGGCAGTCATAGAGTTAGAGATAGTTTATAAAAATAGGAGGAATACATAAATCGGACCTCGAGTCCATCCCGCATGAAGGCCGGCGGTGCACTACATTTTGCACACATGCGACACTGGCGCCACACCGTTCGTTCCGGGACCTATCCCCTATATATATATATATATATATATATGGCGCCAGTGTCGCGTATGTGCAAAATGTAGTGCACCCATATATATATACATAGGGGATAGGGGATATATATATGTGCTACAATTTCACCGCTGATAACGAGTCCTCGAGGCGCGATATCTCGAAGGGCCTTTCGCAAGAGCCGCCACTGCCGCTCACGGAATAATTCATTAAGGTGAAGTGAAACCCTCTTCAAATCAGTCGATTCGAATACAACACTTTTTTTTAAGGGTATTGGACCGAACTGTCCGAAACTTTTGACACGTGACTCGTGATCATCTAAGAATTGTCCTGACAAACGGTATGTCGAAATTAGTCATCATTGGAAAAAATGTTAGATAACAATTTAGAATATGAGAATTGAATACAGAAAATGTAAAAATATATGTCCCCTTCCCCCTTAATCTTCTGTTTATGCGTGGAATAACTTACAATCTTGTTCCTCTATCGGATAGATTTCAAATACAGATAGTCGACGACAGTCACAAGCATGCGCATTTCAAATTAAAACTGAATATCTGTATCCAACGGAATCGAGAGCAACCGAAAGAAACTAAAAAAAGAACCGGAACCGAACCCTATTTTTTCTTATTGGACCGGAACCGGACCCTTTTCCTTCTTACTGGACCAGAACTGGAACCATTAAAGAAATTCAAGATTAAACCAGAACCGATATTACATTTCGGTCCAAGTCCCTAGACAGTCTTGAGGGTTAAGGTGATATGAAAGGGTCATTTTATATATAAAACGTCAAAATATGAATTAAACTTTTGTCCAAATTGAGGGCACTGAATCATTTGAATCTTCAGGACGTGATTATGAAGGCCCTAAGTAACGACGCGATGCTCATGAAATTTCACAAACTTGAAAAATTCAACAAAATGAAAAGAAGTGCACTGAGATGAGTCACGATGAGTGTAATATTGTCGACTGTATCTCCTCATCCACATTTAAGACCAAAAACGAAGTACTTTGAATACTTAAGGTGATATGAAAGGGTCATTATATATACATAAAACCTGAAAATATTTATAAAAGTTTCCTCCAAACTGGGTGCATCGAATAATTTGAAACTTCTGCACGTGATTATGGAGGTCCTAAGGAACGACGCGATGCTCATGAAATTTCACTCTTGAAAAAAAAAAAATGTTTTATTTATCCTAGACTAGAATCAAAGACATATTTTTTGTTGAAAAATGAAGTTTCATGAGCATCGCGTTCTTCCTTAGGGCCTTCATAATCACGTGCTGAAGTTTCAAATGATTCGGTGCACCCAGTTTGGAGAAAAGTTTTATAAATATATAGACGTTTTATATATATGTGTAGAATGACCCTTTCATATCACCGTTATCATATCATATCATTAACAGCGTTCCTCTCAATGTATCGATATATAGATTATTTTTCATATCAGCTTAAGATGATATGAAAGTAGCGCTTGAAAGGACAATCGTTCACGAAATTATTCCCCAAGCTCGGTGTATCAAATCGTTTAAAACTTAACCATGTGAATATGGAGACTAAGGAAGGTACCGACACCCATAAAATTTCATTTTTTTTCTAAAAAATGTTTAAAATGTCTAAAAACAAATTTTAAATAATATCAATTTTATGATCTTTCTTATAGCCACTATGTTTACATTGTAAAGCTTGAAACGATCCAGTACACCCAATTTGCAGAGTAGTTTCACAAACGAGACTTTTTTGCCACTTTCATATCATCTTGACATCTTGTACACGTTTAGGAGAAATGTAACGGAGAAATAATGCTGATCGAAACTGAGTACACACCTGTATTACTTCAATGTGAAGTACCCGAATTTAGTATAAGTTCACATTTAAAAGTATTTGATACGTGGAATTATTTTTTACTGTAATTATATGAAACGTGAAAAGTTTATTTGCATCGGTATTCCTCGTAAATGTAATTTGATTAACGCTAATCAATGACTCCCGGGAAACGGTCGTAAAAGGATGAGCGCTACTTGATTTGCCGAAAAGACGTTCATTTCACTTTTGTTTATTTAAAACGGCGCTTGCTCTACATACGTACGCCATATAAGGTAGCACACCGAGCTGGTCATTAATGCCCTCTAATTAAAACCGTCCACTCTAGGTACCTTACTGCAAGTACCTTTCGCCCCGTTTGGAAGGAAAGTGGGCGGTCTTAATTGGAGGGCGTTAATGACCCCCTCTGTACACGACGTCTGTACACGACGAAACCGCGTAAACTGCAAAATATGACAGGTCGTATAAATTTTTTAAATTGTTGGAATCTAAGTTATCCTTCAAAACAAAATCACCACATCAAATTTCAATGCAATAGTTAACAATAAACGTGTAAACTGCAAAAAATGACAGGTCGCATAAATTTTTCAAATTGTTGGCATCCAAGTAATCCTTCAAAACAATATCATATAAAGTTTCAATGCGATAGTTAACAATAAACACGTAAACTGCAAAATATGACAGGTCACATAAATTATTCAAATTGTCGGCATCCAAGTTATCCTTCAAAACAATATCACGATATCAAATTTCAACGCGGTAGTTAATAATAAACGTGTTAACTGCAAAATATGACAGGTCGCATACATTTTTTAAATTGTTAGCATCCAAGTTATCCTTCAAAGCAATATCACCATATCAAATTTCAACGCGATAGTTAACAATAAACGCGTAAAATGCAAAATATGACAGATCACATAAATTATTCAAATTGTCGGCATCCAAGTTATCCTTCAAAACAATATCACGATATCAAATTTCAACGCGATAGTTAACAATAACCGCGTAAACTGCAAAATATAACAGATTGCCTACATTTTTCAAATCGTTAGCATCCAAGTTATCCATTAAAACAATATCATCATATTAAATTTCAACACGATACTTAAAAACAATTGAATTTCACATAAAATGATTTTCGGAATTCATTATTTCCAAAATATTCCTATCACGAGTTATCTATTTTTAGACATGTAGACTATTTTTAGAATGTAGAATCAGTTTATAAATATTTGGACATATTACCAAATTATTATACGACTCGAAAAATATAAAAAAAATAATAGAATACGATACTCTGAGCACCGCGAGACTGCTCGGATGTAGGTAATTGCAAGTATGCAATTCTCAGAGAATAAAAGTCCGATGATATCATTCGACGTCTAGGATACTGTTTGCATTACGATAAAGTGATTCATAACACATGACAGTCATCGCGATCTCGCGAATGTAGGTTATCACAGCGTTGTCTTCCTTTTTTGTTTATTAGAAGTATCGTAGGTATGCACTTCCAAAGAAATCAGAACGGCGATATCATCATTTCCATATGATTATTAAAGCGCATACGGTGCAGTAATTGGTGCGCGTTGCGATGATGTAGCTCGTAACATTGATACGATAATAACCGATAAGATGTGCGTGGACTCCGTCTGTCTCGAACAGGAGAACTTTTTAAGTGGATAATTATGTACATAATAATTCCCTGGACAACTTTCACTGTATGAATGACGAACCTCGCAATAACACTACCACATTAATACTCAAACAGTAAACGTCATAATATTTATAATACATTTATATAAAACATTCTATTTAAATAAGTAGTAATATAATTATCGCAAGCAATTTTTCTATTACTTCACAAAGTAAAAAAACATTTTCCCGGAGCAACGAAGAACTCCTTTAACTTCAAATGTTTAGTCAAATCTTTCAAACGACGAATAAAATATTAAGGAATAATTTCGAATATAACAGTTAACCTAGTGGTCATTTTGTATTATTCGGTGTAACGTAAACATATCTCATAGTTAAAGAGTATATAAATTTCAAACGGTATGTCGAAATTTTTCATAACCGGAAAAAATGTTACATAGCAATTTAGAACATGAGAATTGAATAGAAAAAAATGTAAAAGTAGATGTCTCCTTCCCCCTTAATCTTCCGTTTCTGCGTGGAACAATTCACAATCTTGTTTCCCTATCGAATAGATTTTAAGTACATCATACCGAGCGCGTTACGTTGCATAGCGCAACATAACGCGCATTGGAGAGCATAAAAATCTCTAAAATATAGTTTAAAAATATGTAAATTTTAAACGGTTTGTAAAAATTTGTCATAAGTGGAAAAAATCTTGGATAACAATTTAGAATTTGACAATTGAGTAGAAAAAATAGAAAAATTGATGTCTCCTTCCCCCTTAATCTCCCGTTTATGCGTGGAATAATTCACAATCTTATTTCTTTTTCGAATAGATTTCCAGTACACCATACCGAGCGCGTTACGTTACTTGGCGCATCTGTAGACATAAAAATCTCTCATAATGTAGTTAAAAGGTATATAAATTTCAAACGGTACGTCAAAATTTGTCATAAATGGAAAAAATGTTAGATAGCACTTTAGAATTTGACAATTGAGTAGAAAAAAATGTAAAAATTCATGTCTCTTTCCCCCTTAATCTTCCGTTTATGCATGGAACAATTCACAATCTTATTTCTCTATCGGATGGATTTCAAGTACATCATACCGAGCGCGTTACGTTGCATAGCGCAATGCACCTCCGCCGCGACCAACTTTCCCAGCGCATTGTGTGATTAGTGGTCAATTCAAAAGTAACTAAGCCGTAATTGCTTTTGCCTCGGGCTTATTCTTCGCTGGTACAGACGCCGATGACACCGTAACCCTGCTTCAGCATCGGCTACATAACACCATGCAAGATAAATATCTACTTGCGTGGTTGCACGTGTCCGTAGGTAAGTACATTTCCTACGTAAACACATTGCATTGCTTGCACATGCAGATGCAAACGTATCTATTAAGCCGTACCGTAATAAAAACGAGGTAAACGATAATCTTTCTTTGTCCCTTCCATATTTAAAACCGTACAACAGCGTACAGAGCTATTTATATATTTAATACTGATAAAAAAGCTGTTCCCCAATTTCGTCGTGATGTTGCTTAATGAATTTTCGAGCTCATCGTCAAAAAATTGAAAAATCGAGGAAAACAAACTACATTTCTTCCGCCCATGGTTTGCAAATATTTTGCAACAAAATGAAAAGAAGTGCATTAAGATGAGTCACGATGAGCGCAATATTATCGATTGTATCTCCTCACCCACATTTAGGACCAAAAATGAAGTACTTTGAATACTTAAAGTGATATGAAAGTGGCGTCGAAGAGGTTTTGTTTATAAAATTTTTCTCCCAACTCGGTTTACCGAATAGCTTGAAACTTTACAACATGAATAGGAAGACTATAAGGAAGGTCCTGAAACTCATGAAATTTAAATTCTTTTCAAATTTGTTTATAGATATTTTTAAAATAGTTTATAAAAAATGAAATTTCGTGAGTTTCAGGACCTACCTTAGGGCCTCCACATTCACGTTTTCAACTATGAAAGGATTTGGGACACCCAGTTCGTAGAAAAGTTTTATGAACGATTGAGCTTCCGGATGCCACTTTCACATCCCCTTAAGGTGATATGAAAGGGTCATTCTATATACATGAAAACATTTATAAAAGTTTCCCCCAAACTGGGTGCATCAAATAATTTGAAACTTCTTCACATGATTATGAAGGCCCTAAGGAAGACCGCGATGCTCATGAAATTTCACTGTTCAAAAAAAAGAATTTTTTTATTTATCCCAGACTAGAATCGACATATTGTTTTTCGAAAAATGAAATTTCATGAGCATCGCGTTCTCCCTTATGGCCATCATAATCACGTGTTGAAGTTTCAAATGATTCGGTGCACCCAGTTTGGAGAAAAGTTTTATAAATATTTTGACGTTTTATACATTAAGCGTACCCATAAATAATCAATTTTTTTTGACGTCTAAAACACCTCTTACAAAATAATTAAATACTCACGGGTACCCCTGATATATAGAATAACCTTTTCATATCACCCTAATCCCCATAAAAAGAAAATATTCTTACATTTCACATTGTATAAAAATCATCGAGTGTACTATTAACAAAAAATTAAAATCCCGAAAAATAAACGAAACCTTCCGAATTGAAGAGATTTTTCGAAGGAATTATAATGAATGCATTAATACGAGGAGTCAAAATATGTGAATGAGGACAATATTACCGTCCCTCTCGTTACACCGTGATAAGCGTACGTGCAATATGCAAGTGGAATCGTGCGGGGGCCAAGAGTCGCGATCGATGATGGTTCAATCGATTCCCCTCGACGTCACTCGTCCGTGACGGAGTGCATATCGATTTATAAGCTCCTCCAAGTGCCCCCGGCAATTCCATTTTTTTCGACCCTGCGCTCGACCATGAATGCAAGCATCGCACGAATTGCCTTCGAGAATCAAAACGCGGTTCGAGGTACATCCGAGAATCGATGGTCCAATATCGGATCTGGATCGAAATCGGTTAATTGAAAAAAAAAGAAAAACTGAATCGAAGTTAATGTTTGCGGTCCGGAGGAGGCATATAAAAATCGAAAACGTTTTTGCGATATAATGATCAAACTCTAACTTCTGTCAGTTATGGGCTGGAATCCCGCACTTTTGCATTAGTAAAAAGAAGAAAGAAACGTGCGATTCACGCTTTGAATATAACGTGAAAGAAAAAAAATTCTTTGCAGACTTCAACGACCAAGGAAATAAGGGGGGCGACGCAAATTCTGGCTCGAGTTTGAATAATCATCGGCATATAAAAATCGAAACCGTTTTTGCGATATAATGATCAAACTCAAACTTCTGTCATTTATGGAGTGGAATTCCGCACTTTTGCATTAGTAAAAAGAAAAAAGAAACGTGCGTTTCACGTTTTGATTATAACGTGAAAGAATAAAGGTTCTTTGCAGACTTCCACGACCAAGGAAATGAGGGGGCGACGCAAATTCTGGCTCGAGTTTGAATAATCATCGGATGTAAATCTACCATTGTCGGGTTGAAGGAAAAAGTCAAAGCCTTCGCTTCCCATCCTCGACAACTTGTATCGTGCAAGAACCGAAACTCATTCAACGCAAAGCAACGCCATAGCGCATCCGACAATGAGAAACGCCGTCGAGTCGGCTCGCCTGAAGAGGTCCTAAGAAAAAAGAAGCCTCCATACCCAAGCCCCGCGGAACGTGGAATATCCGTAAATTAATCGTAGATAAATGTTTATTGAACGTATGTAAGATATATATACAAGTTCTCAAACAGACTCTGCTCAAAAAGTGTTATGAATTTAATTTCTGTTACAAATACATATGAAGATATATAGACCATCTACTGTAGATATCTACGATATATGTATATATTACGTACCATGTCCGGACATGTAGTCGATTGAGCGGATCTACAATAGAGTTCATAGATATCTATATATACTATGAACTCTATTGTATCTATGATATCTATATATATATATATATATATAGATAGATATATATATGAACTCTATTGTAGATCCGCTCAATCGGCTAGATGTCCAGACATGGTTCGTAATATATACATATATCGTAGACATCTACAGTAGATGGTCTATAGATATTCATATGTATTTGTAATAAAAATTAAATTCATAACACTTTTTGAGCAGAGACTGTATCTATATATATATCTATGAATTCTATTATATCTATGATATCTATATATATCTATGAACTCTATTGTAGATCCGCTCAATCGACTAGATGTCCGGACATGGTACGTAATATATACATATATCGGAGACATCTACAGTAGATGGTCTATAGATATTCATATGTATTTGTAAAATAAATTAAATTCATAACACTTTTTGAGCAGAATTTGTTTCTGAACTTGTTCAGGACAGCTATGCAGACAAATCCTACCGTTTTTGAGACTGTAAAATTTTTATGCAATTTTCAGGATTTGAATCCGGAAATCACAGGTAGGAAGTAGAAGCGCTAACCATGATGTTACCAAAGCCTACGAAGGAATAAATATTTCTCGGACTTATGAAGACCACACTAGTACTTCTCGCTCTATGCTAAAAATACTCGTTGTAAACTTATTCCTAAAAGAAACCTCGTAAGTGACTGTAAAATGAAGTCATTTAAAATATTGTAACAGTATGTTACAAAATCATCTTTTCATTTAGAAGTGTATTATAAAGTTGGAATTTAAATACAAACATTAAGTTCGTATGAAAAATGTTAGGTTACACGAGGTGTCTTTTTATTCTTCTAAACGTATTTTCAACGACGTTGATTAACCTTTGGTAGATGTCTACTATAGCTATTACATATTTTATATGCGTCAAGAAATAAGTAGATATTTGTAGATCAACAGTGGATATATAATTTTCATCTACAATAGNTTCACCGGTGAAAGTCGACATTCTTCAGATTTCGGTGTTTCACTGTAACATATATATCCTTTAGATATGTCTTTAGATCGACGTTAGACGATACACATTTGCTATATATATATATACCTAATTTAGACGATTAATTTACGTACATTCCACTTGATGGGTCGCCTGGGGTATGTACCGCTCTCGAGGGAACGTGCAGAAACGAAATCTCATTCCACGGATCGGCCACGTCGGAGACGGGGGTGGGTTAGATAATTACCTGCTGCACGTACCACTGGGTGGAATTCTGCGGCTTTCGGTGGGCGGGCTTGCAGGGGGCGCAGAGCAGGAGAGGGGCCAGTCGGTGCACCCCCTTAACGTCGCCCGGGCCCGGCGGGGACGTGGGGCCCAGCCCGTCATCTCCCAGCACCGGCCACAGCATCCACGGCTGAATCTTGCCGAGCTGAATTCTCACCCCGGAGATCGAGATATAAAAAAACTTCCCCCCGTTCCTCCGGATGATTTGCTATCAATCGAGCCTCGCGAGCGACATTATTTCCCGACTCGTGATAACGTTATCGCGAGATCATGCAAGGAACTCTTGCTATTGGTATTGGTCCTCGGCAACCAACTGCCCCTTTTCGTTCTGGAACAAAGATTTCAATCCTTGCCTTCAAGATAAACCTCTAGGATTTCGAAATGTATTTATTTATTTAGTTGTCCTCGTCCGGTGACGATTTCCTGCCCAGTTGGTTTCACTGCTCCGGAGGCTGAAGAGTTCTTTTGCAATACTAATTCTCGCTCAGTCTTTTTTATTTCTAATATAAGAGTAAATTCTGCACTGACCTAATTTTCCCTTTCTCATTTTTTTTTAACGGTTAGGAGGATTTAATAACAATTTCGTCGTAATAAGTCGGTTCGATCGGATGTAATTTTCCCGATGAACAATTGGCGCCTAATAGGTACTTAGAAAATCGGCGTGGGCCATCCCGCGCATTGGAAGTGATGTTAATTATTTTTAAACGCTCTTTTGCGGAAGGCCCTTATGCGCTTGAGACTCGTTGTTTTGGGACTTAATTATTTTCATTTGTATTACATTTCTTTCACTTTAAATGCCAATAATTAACTAAGAGGACGCGAACGCTCGTGAAAACATTTATACAAGTTGTGTTAGTACTAACACGGAAAGATGTAATGGATACTAAATAGCTGTAAAAAATAGAAAAGCCGGGCCTCGTTGACCCCCTCGGGGTATTCCTCGCAAGGAAAGTATTCTAGATGTACCTTACTGATTTTGTTGAAAAAAATAACAGGCACATATTCATATGTGATAATATGCGCGTTACAGGGGTTGAAAAACACCCTAAAAGTTGACCCCCAAAAGCAATTTTTTAACACTTTCTCGAAAACAGAATCGTACATAATACGCATTGTTGAAATCGCTTATTGAAACTGATGAAATTGCCGATAGTCCCGTCGAAAATTATTTCGTTTACGAGAAAATGTCAAATAATTTATTCGAGGTAATTTACATCCCGTAAACTCCCGAATTAACGCGTATAAAAAAATACGTGTATCTTACTTTTCGATGTGTTATATTGTAATATATGTCAGAATGAACAAAGTCGATGAGGTACACTTGGGATACTTTCCTCATGAGGTAATCGCGAGAGCATTTAAGGTGAAGTCAAATCCCCCTCAAATCAGTCGATTCGAATAAGACATTTTTTTAAGGGTATTGGATCGAACTGCCTGAAACTTTGACACATGACTCTTGAGCAAGTAGGAATTATCCCAACACTACAGAAATCTGGATTTTGGAAACAAAATTGTTAACTTAGTCCAGACCAAAATCAAAATGGCGTCGAGCTCCCATATTTCGATTGATATCCAATTATTGAAGACTGTAATATGAGGAACGAAAGGGTCAGGACAATTGTACGATAATTTGGAACACTATGGTAATCGAGAAACTCGTACATAAACGGGATAAATGCAAAAAAAGTGTTATATGCGATTCTATGCTAAAACGATGGGAATATGAGTGAAAATTTAGCCGACACGGAAATGACAGATGGCGCAGGGGGTTCCTCTACAGTCAATTAGGGCCTCAGAAACCATGAATCCAGATAATTTCTGGAGTGTCACTTAGATTTCTTTCTAATTATTGCACGAAAATGACAGATGGAGTATGCCATTTAGTACAATACTCGATATAATTCGATCTTGCTGTCAGTATAAAAACGAAAGTCGGCAACGTAGGTATTTAGAAAAACCTTTTTCACCGACGTCGATCAAGTTCCTCGACGTGTTTCACTCCACCTTAAAGTCTGAAACGTTTGGTTCGCCCTCCCTTAACGGGGTGACAAATTACGGCGGCCGGCCCTTTTTCGCGAAAAAATGGCCGATAAAGCGCGTCAGAAAAAAAGTGGGGCAATCTCGTCCGGCTAATTAGCGATGAAAAGCGACTCGGGGGCTGGGGCAATTGACCCCTTCGCGAGCTTTCCGGGGGGTCTCGACCCTGGGTCAACGTTTCCATTGTTTCCCCCGACGCACGCACTTGCGTAGTCTCCGACGCGAGTGCGGACACTTCTGACCCACGCCTGCTTGGCAATGCAAATGGTCATTTCCTCGTTAACAATTAATCGCTACGTGGTCAGCAGCTCGACGCATCCGAGGCCAGGCCCAACCACGCAAATTCCTGGTGAATAAAGCTCTAAAAGGAAATAAAGACCCAAATTGGAATCAAAGCTGTATCTAAAAAAAAATCGGGAATTTTGACGGTGATCCTCCTGAGATATGCATTGCGAATTAATTTCCTCGTTAATAATTATTCGCGGCTTAATCAGCGCTCGGAGCATCCGAGGCCGGCCCCAGCCACGCAAATTCCTGGCGGAGAAAGCCCTAGGAGAAAATAGGAAAGATGAAAAGATCCAAATTGGAATCAAAGCTGCATAAAAGAAAAACGGGAATTTTTACGGTGATCCTTAAGGGATCCGCATCGCGAATTCATTCCCTCATTAATAATTATTCGCGGTTTAACCAGCGCTCGGAGCATCCGAGGCCGGCCCCAACCACGCAAATTCCTGGTGGATAAAGCTCTAGAAGGAAATAAAGATCAAAATTGGAATCAAAGCTGCATCCAAAAAAAACGGGAATTTTGACGGTGATCCTCAAGGGATCCACATTGCGAATTAATTTCCTCGTTAATAATTATTCGCGGCTTAATCAGCCCTCGGAGCATCCGAGGCTGGCCCCAACCACGCAAATTCCTGGCGAAGAAAGCCCTAGAAGAAAATAGGGATCCAAATTGGAATCAAAGATGCACCCAAAAAAGAACGGGAATTTTGATGGTGATCCTCCTGGGATCTGCATTGCGAATTAATTTCTTCGTTAATAATTATTCGCGGGTTAACCAGCAGCTCGACACATCCGAGGCCGGCCCCAGCCACGCAAATTCCTGGCGGATAAAGCCCTAGGAGAAAATAAAGACTCAAATTGGAATCACAACTGTATCTAAAAAAAAAACAGGAATTTTGACGGTGTTCCTCCTGGGATCTGCATTGCGAATTAATTTCCTCGTTAATAATTCAGCCCTCGGAGTATCCGAGGCCGGCTCTAACTACTCAAAGTTGAGGCAGAGAAACCACAGAAAAAAGTTACCGAAAAAAAAAAACAATCAAATTTGTTGACTATGCAGGTGTATTCTCCCTCGAGAATCTCGTTAAAAGTTAATTACTGAACGGCCAGCGCTCAACGTATTCGACGGCAACTCCGTGTACGCCAAACTCATGACGGAAAAATCCCTCAAAAAAAAAATACGCTCGTCATGAAGTTAAAATTTCTCTGGTATCCCCATTGACTATTAATAGTTTCTTTTTCAGCGTTCACCGACAGTCTAAAGCTGTACAGATTCTCTCACAGAGATTATAGAGAAATATCGCCAAGTAAAGAATGTTTAAAAATGTCCCTAGATAAATAGAATTTCTGACGATGAAGGTATTCCCATAAGATCTGAGTCAACAATTAATATCCATGTTAAGATGAAGTAAAACCCCCCTCAAATCAGTCGATCTGAATAAGACATTTTTTTTTTAAGAGTATTGAACCGAACCGTCTAAAACTTTGACACATGACTCGTGAGCACATAGGAATTATCCCAATTCTATCGAAATTTGGATTTTTAAAACAAATTTTTAAACTTACTCCACCTCAGAACCAAAATGGCGTCGAGCTCTCATATTTCGATCGATATACAATTATTGAAGGCTCTAATATGAGAAACAAAAGTGCCAGGACAATTGTACGACAATTTAGAACACTCTAGTAATCGAGAAAGTCGCATTTGAACGGGACAAAGGAAAAAAAGTGTTTCATGCGTGGCTATGCTAAAACAATGGTAATATGAGGTTTCGGTGGGAAAATTTAGTTGACAAGGAAATCACAAATAGCGCATGTGGCCCCTCTGCAGTCAATTAGGGCCTCGGAAACCATGAATCCAGGGGATTTTTGGAGTTTTACATCGATTTCTTTACATCTATTGTTTCAAAATTACAGGTGGAGTATGCCGTTTAGTACAACACCCAATATAATTCGATACAGCTGTCGATATAAAAATGAACATCGGCAACGTAGGTATTTAGAAAAATTTTCTTTATTGATGTCAATCAAGTTCCTAGACGTGTTTCACTTCACCTTAACAGTTCATTGTTCGTGATGTTCTGCATCCCGGAGTAGTCTCAATTACAAATGAAAATTACAGGTGGAGTATGCCATTTAGTACAACACCCAATATAATTCGATACAGCTGTCGATATAAAAATGAACATCGGCAACATAGGTATTTCGAAAAATTTTCTTTCCCGACGTCGATCAAGTTCCTCGACGTGTTTCACTTCACCTTAACAGTTCATTGTTCGTGGTGTGCTGCATCCCGGAGTAGTCTCAATTACAAATGGAGTATGCCATTTAGTACAACATCCAGTATAAATCGATACAGCTGTCGATATAAAAATGAACATCGGCAACGTAGGTATTAAGAAAAATCTTCTTTCCCGACGCCAATCAAGTTCCTCGACGTGTTTCACTTCACCTTAGTAGTTCATTGTTTGTGGTGTACTGCATCCCGGAGTAGCCACAATTACACAGACGGAAAGAAAATTTGCATTGAAAATAAAATGAAAAAAGTGTATCCGGAAAAATTGAAGTTTTTGATGGTACAGGTACTCCCTTGGGATCTCCGCCGAAGCTAATCCATGGGAAGTTGATTATGACAGAAGAATAAATGACTTCCGCAAACTCGAATAAAAGCGAGCCCATGGAGGCGAGAATTTCTCGTAGAAAAAAAAAGTGTCACGAAAGCCCGATACGCGAAAGGACAATCTGTTCGTCCAAGGCCTCGAGGAATTCCATTTTCCCGAGGCAATTGAACTAATTTCCTCGGTCCATTTCGCGAGGCATGTTCTCCGTGGCCTAGAAAAAAAAAAAAAAAAAATTCGAATCGAAAGGCAGGGTTCAATCAGCACCGGACGAATTCGCTTAATCGAAACGAGCTCGCGATGAGAGGGATGTGCGAATTTTTTAATCGAAACGAGCTCGCGATGAGAGGGATGTGCGAATTTTTTAACCGGAACGAGCCGCGAAGAGGCGAATATTTCATCGAATGCAAAAGACTGGTTTACGGGTCGAAGAGAAGTCCCGCGTTTCCCCACTAATTAAAGGAATCCTTCCCCTCGAGGTCGCTGAAGATATTTCCTTTGATAAGGAAGGAGAGTTCGCGTGGGATGAAAGATCAAGGTAGCAACGAATCCGTTCGCGAAAGGGCAAACTTTCCGCAAAAAGTCCATCCATCTTTCTCGGACAATTAACCCTTCCCAGGCACCGCAGAACGTGGAGTATCCGTAAATTAATCGTATTCAAATGTTTATTAAACGTATGTAAGATGTATATAGATATCTATAAACACTAGTTTAGATACACGCAAAAGCTAGTTGTCCAGACATGATACGTAATATATATAATATATATGTAATATATATATCCTAGATATCTATTGGGTTGTTCGGAAAGTAATTTCGTTGTTTCCCAACAGAGGACTTAATTTTTTTTTTCACGGCCAACTTCACATTTAAGCCGCATAATCATTATATATTTGGACAGCTGATCTAGCAAGGCTTGCTTGTAAAAAAGTTTGATTGATTCTACGCAGTAGTTTTTGGTTGGTACCCTTTCAAATATGAAAAGTGAAAAGCGGCATTTTCGGCATATTTTACTTTTTTACTATCGAAAGGGTAAAAATGCTGTTCAAGCAAGAAAAAAATGATCCTACGTGTATGGAGAAGATGCATTGACAGAACGCCAGGGTCAAAACTGGTTTGCAAAATTTCGATCCGGCAATTTTGATATTGAAGATGCACCACGTTTTGGAAGGCCACTTAAAGCTGATGAAAACACAATAAAGGCATTAATTGATGCAAACCGGCAAATAACAACTCATAAAATCGCTGAGAGATTAAATTGATCGAATTCGACCGTTCATGATCATTTGAAACACCTAGGTTTAATCTCAAAGCTCGACATATGGATTCCTCGTGTTCTTACGGAAAGAAATTTATGTCATCGCATTGACGTCTGTGATTTGCTTCTCAAACGTCAAGAAAATATTTTTTTCTCAGTGCAGTTGATGAAAATGTCGGTGCAAATTGTTTTTGGCGTAATTATGTTTATTTTTTAATTTTGTTTCACTTTAAGCCTCAATACTTAACAACGAAGATAACACGCTAACATTAACGAAACCATTCACGTAAATAATGCCAATAATAATACCCGAAAATGAATATAAATAGGAGTGGACTGTAAACATAAAACTTACACAAATTGTGTCAATATTAAAACACAGATGAATGTAAATAATAATTAACTGAAAAAAAAGAATAATAACGATGAGTGACGATTTCATCGTTAGTTTTGCCAAATCTGAAACACCGTCGCCGACTGACTTCTTGCAAACAAATTGAAAATCACTAACACTAACGAAAACGTTTACGCAAATTGCTTCGATACTAAAACACAAAGATGAATATAAATAATTAACCATTAAAAAAAAACATCCCAGTAGGACCCCTTTCATAATATGCGAACTTCCACGTACTACCGTGCTGTACAAAATTCCACTTCAAAAAGATCTATAAGTATACGTGAATACTTATTAAGGGGATGCGAAAGTAGTATTCGAAAAGTAAATAGTTCATGAAAATTTTCTACTAACTGGGTGTACCGAATCGTTTCAAACTTTACAACGTGAACGTGGAAGCCGTAAAGTAGGTCCTACAACACACGAAACTTAATTTTTTTATAAATAATTTTGGGAATCATCTATAAATAAATTTTCAGAAAATTGAAATTTCATGGGCGACAGGACAGCTTCCACATTCACATTGTCAAGTTTGAAACGATTCGGTATACTCAGTTCGAAAAAAAGTTTCATAAACGAGACCTCTTCACGGCACTTTCACAGGTGCGTAAAGCTGGCACCCCCACCTTTACAAAATTCAAATTTCTTTGTCTTAACATTTTGTGCTCTTTATGCACTAATCATGTGCTACATTCGCAAATTTTGTGCTAGCTCGGTTTTTAGAAAAAAATTCAATTTTTCTCTGGGGGTGCTGGGTACCTTACGTACCTCACTTTCACGTCACCTTAACGAAGATATCTAACTAAATGAAGATATAGAATCTTCTTTGCCAATATTCTGCGGGGGAAGAATTCTCAAATGGGCAAACTTTTCTCGGACAAAAGGCCCGCTTACGGGGGCAGGAGAAATTCCATCTTTCATGGCCACTTGAGGCAATTTCCTCCGCCTCGTTCGCCGGAAGTATTCCCATTGACGGAACTGGACGTGCGCGTGGGCCGAAGAGTATCGCCGATAGCGCGAAAGGTCGAGCTTTTCCGAGCTTTCTGTCATTCCAGAAAGGTCGATCTTCGAGCAAGTTCGTCGCGAGGGCGAAGAGGATCCTCTCAATAGTGCGGCCTTGCACCCGCCAGGGGTTCTCCAGGTGCCAGGGCGTCGAGGCGCCAGGAATCGATCGGCCTCTGCCGGACGCCGGCCCACCTGGGGCCAACTTCTCGCCGGGTGCATTTGCCGTGAGGCTGGACTTCGCCCAAAATAAGCCCGAAAGGGCTCGAAAATAGACAACGCCTCGCGTGTGCATCGCACGGTGATCCACATACCCCGGGGAACAGTCTTGAAAGTAATCAAGTGCAACGTTGTACGGCGAGGTACGATAGAAAACGGCAAAAGCTCGGTCGAACTCCTGCACTTTGTGCCAAGCTCCACCGAGTTGCCTTCCGCGGATGAAAATAGGAAAGATTTGTCAGTCGTTGAAGACTATATACTGATCGGTACTACGTGTCATTGGTATAATGTGTATTTCTTATAATTTTGTAAATCTGCGATCATGTATTGATATAGAATTGTAAGTTTTTTCTATAACTGTATGCGAATATATCCGCGCGTTTATGTATGTAATTTAATACGTTTCAATGAGTCCGCAAAGTAACGAGCAAGACCTACAAAATGATTATCGCGAGATTTAATGGACCCTCATTGTTCCGAAAGCTACATAATGATCGGTACTACATGTAATCCGAATAATTTGTATTTCTTACAATTTTGTAATTCTGCGTTATGTATCCATATAGAGTTGTAATTTTTGTATAATTGTACGTGCATACGTGCATACGCATAATTGTACGCATACAATTTTGTAATTCTGCGTTATGTATCCATATCGAGTTGTAATTTTTATATAATTGTACGTGCATACCCGAGTGCGTTTATATATGTAACTTAATACGTTTCAATGAGTCCGCAAAATAACGAGCAAGACCTACAAAACGATCATTGCGAGAGTTAAAGGGACCCTCTCTGTTCCGGCCTTTCAACCTTCAGGGGTTCTCCACGTGTCAAGGGGAAGCGGATCGATTCATCCCCGTTCAACCCCTGTCCATCTGGAGCAAACTTCTCGCTGAATACCCTTGTCGGGGCAGTGGACCTCCACCCGCGAGATAAACTGAAACAATCGCCAGCCCTTGTCTAACGAAGTATGCAATGTCGATTGATTTTCCTTTCTTCGGTGGAAATCTATGACGGGTTGGAAATAACGATCCTCAAAATCTCAATGAAATCCGATCGAAACTTAAATTGTGCGAAGCGAAGTTCATTAGGGCGAACGTGAGAACGATTTCACTCCCTAAATGTCCTGTAACAGTTGGATATTCTCCAGAGAGATGGATTTTAGAAAGAGGAGACAAATCAACGAGAAGAAACGAAGAATTCTAAAAGGTCTCTATATTAAACGAACAAGAATAAATAAATAAATAAATAAAAAGATGCGCAAATTATAAATAGAATAAAAAGAGACCGAGACCAATACAGAAACGAACTTAAAAGAATAAATAATAAAATAATCGCTCTAACGGAAAATATAACAATACAAAAATAAACAAATATAAGAATAAAACGCTACGTTGGAATAAAACGATACATAAACCGAAAGATGAATTAAACAAAATAAAATAGTACAAGAACAAAACGCAAATGACAAATGGTAACAATTAGAGAGAGAGAGGGGCTTAACTTTTCCTTTTTGGTGTGTGTTATGGAGCAATGTCTGTCAGCAATGAAATAAATCGGCTTTTTATTCGTCCACCGACTAAAATCCAATAGCCAATACTGGGCCAGGCCTTCTGAGGGAAATAAGGCAACTACTGACCAGATCGTGCGTCCACGATCTTCCTCAGAATTTTATCACGGGCCTATTGTCGTGGCAGCCGACTTGCTTCTCTCTACGGAACACCTTTGAGCCTCCTGGTTCCCTCTCTCTTCATCTCTCCCTTTATCTCTCTCTATTTCTCCCTCCATCTCTCCCTTTACATATATTACTTATTATATAGATACATTAAGAATGACCACTACAGTCCATTCTATCGACGACATTTTGTGATTGAGGTGAAAAGAAACCCCCGTCAAATCACTCGATTCGAATAAGGCACTTTTTTATAATTGTAAATAAAATAAAATAACCTTTTCATTCATCCCGTAAGATGTGAACACTCAATGTAATTCATGTTTTGCTCACGTTCGTACAGTTTTTAGGTTGAAGCTCGATTAAGTGAAGATAAATGATCGAATTTCACTGGTTAATCTAAATGGCGGTTAACGGAAATTAACCAGCCGTTAAGGTGACATGAAAGAGTCAGCCTATGTATATCTGAGAGGTCAAATTATTGGGGAAAGTATTCTCCGAATTGGGGGTACCGATTTGTTTCAAATTTTACGGGGATATGGAGGCCCCGAAGTAGGTTCTGAAACTCATCAGATTTTATTTTTCATCAAAAATTGATTTATTTATCATGGATTAGAAACAGCATAACATGGTCCGGGCGCGTTTTCGATGTTTCACGCTTCTTGGAGGCTTAGAATAAAAAATGAAAAGTTTCAGGACCTAGCTTGAACAATTTAGAATACCGTAGAAATGGAATATTACAGAATCAGATAGGAAAATATGGAAAATACTTCCATCAACGATTGCATGAGAATTCTGACTTGTCTCGGGACTAACGCGAGCTTTTAGAACAAAAATTTAGTTCCACCTAAACGTCACAGATGGCGACATTGGCCCTAAACAGTCGTTAGAATAATGAATTTACTGGATTTCGAGTTTTACGTCGATCTCTTCATCATTACTTTACCGAAATGACATATGGAACGCTTCATTTCGTATAATTTTCAACGTAGAGTGTAAAAGACTGATATAAATATAAATGTAGATAACGTGACGCGCCAGGAAATATTACCACTTGAGTATTCAAAATGACGTCACCACCAAAAGGGGTATAGATGAATTCCAATTTATGGACGTCGATTAAATTTCTGAGCGTCTTTCATATCGTCTAAAAATGTGGTGAAACGTCCAACTAGTTGTAACCGAGGATTAGCTTTTTGATTATGGTTGGTGAAAACGAGTATAATCCACAAAGAAGGCGGCAGTCACTAATCCCTTGTTCAATCAATTTCAGGCAAATTCAAAGATAATCACCACGTCCTAGGCTCTGACCGATAGGGTCAATAGAATTCTAACAAGGAAGGTATCCCGGGTCGATCTCTCCGATTTGATTTCTTTTATAATATGTAATAGTAGACTAAAAACTAAGCGACACACATTTTTTTTATCTGCCATTAAACACTTTAAGGGGGTAAAACCACCATCCAAAGTAAGGCATGTCAAGGGGCGATTTGGAAGTCTCACCCACAAGAACATGATATTTTTTAACCACTCCACCTGGAAAAGCTTTCTCATAACGAGAAATGTTAAATATAATTTTCTCAATTAAAAAAAAAACATTAAGGGGTGGGCCACCCCGCACGGACCTTATTCAAGCAATTTCAGGCAAATTCAAAGATAATCACCACGTCCTAGGCTCTGACTGATAAGGTCGATAGGATTCTAACAAGGAAGGTATCCCGGGTCGATATCTCCGATTTGATTTCTTTTATAATATGTAATAGTAGACTAAAAACTAAGCGACACGCATTTTTTTTATCTGCCATTAAACACTTTAAGGGGGTAAAACCACCATCCAAAGTAAGTCATGTCAAGGGGCGATTTGGAAGTTTCGCCCACAAGAACATAATATTTTTTAACCACTCTACCTGGAAAAGCTTTCTTATAACGAGAAATGTTAAATATAATTTTCTCAATTAAAAAAAAAAAGAAGGGGTGAGCCACTCCTCACAGGCCTTACTTTGAATGGTGGTTTCACCCCCTTAAAGTGTTTAAGGGGATGTAAAAGTGGCATCCGAAAGCTCAATCGTTCATAAAACTTTTCTACGAACTGGATATCTCAAGTCATTTCATACTTTAAAACGTGAGTATGGAGATCCTAAGGTAGGTCCTGAAACTCGCGAAATTTCATTTTTTATATACTATTTTTAAAATACCTATAAGCAAATTTGAAAAGAATTGAAATTTCATGAGTTTCAGGACCTTCCTTATAGTCTTCCTATTAACGTTGTAAAGTTTCGAACTATTCGGTAAACCGAGTAAGGGGAAAAACTTTATTAACGAAACCTCTTCGACGCCACTTTCACGTCACCTTAATGGCAGATAAAAAGAAATACGTGTCGCTTAATTTTCAATCTACAATACCATATTACAAAAGAAATGAAATCCGGGAGATCGACTTAGGATACCTTCCTTGTTAGAATCAAACAAAAACACGTGTCGCTTAATTTTTAATCTACTCCACCGTATTACAAAAGAAATGAAATCCGGGAGATCGACTTAGGATACCTTCCTCGTTAGAATCAAACAAAAACACGTGTCGCTTAATTTTTAATCTACTACACCGTATTACAAAAGAAATGAAATCCGGGAGATCGACCTGGGATACCTTCCTTGTTAGAATCGATATACTCTTATTTTCTTGGGTCGGTTTTGTCGTCACCTCCAGGTCGGATTCCTGGAGGCAGACCCACCATCACCACCACTGCGGGATTCCGCTCAGACTGCTGGACCCAAAGCGCCGAGCGTCGTCCTGGCTGGTCACCAGGAAGCCCTCGCAGGACTCGAACCTCAGCTCCTCCAGGAACGACTCCTCGGGCTCGGCTACTACGGCCAGCACCGGGACCTGGAGGGTGTCCAGGTCGAGCGCCTCCCTGGACCTCGTGAACGCGAGGTTAACTCCAAGACCTCCTCAGACGAGGCCCAAACCGAGGCTCACCAGGCAGCTCGCCGTCCAGGAACCCGAGCCCCCCGCGTCTCCTGCGAGACTCGCCGTCCGACTCCTCGCAACTATACCCTCTGCCGCGGAGATGAGCGAGCAGCAGGACGAGGAGGCCCCCTCCGAGAAGTAGCTGGAGTCTCTCGGGGTCTCTTCCGGAGGGAATCTCAGGAGATCGGGTCCGAGAATAGTCCAGGGCGTTTCCCTGATCTCGGGGAGCCCGACCTCTTCTGGGGGAGCAGCGATAGTGGTCCCTATGACTGATACAGGCGTGGTCTAGGACTTGGACTAGAATGGGATGATCTTGGCGTAAAGTCGAGCCGTGGTTTGCTCTCTTTATCTCTTCTCCCCTTCCTTCGCCTCGATAAGGATCATGGGCGTATAGAACTCGTGGTTGCCCCGACGTAGGTTCGGACGGAATGATCTTGGCGCGGAACTCGGCCGAGCTCCTCCTCGGTCTCTATACCTCATCTTTACCCTTCCTGCGTCTTCGCACAGCCTTTGGGCGAGTTAAAAAAAATAATTCATAGAGATGAAACATTTTAAAGCGAAAACTGCCTGTGCGATGTTCTGGCAACCACGTGGAAAGCTGCCTCGACGTAGATAGGACGAAATGATCTTGGCGCGGAACTCGGCCGAGCTCCTCCTCGGTCTCTATACCTCATCTTTACCCTTCCTGCATCTTCGCACAACCTTTGGGCGAGTACTCCCCTCCAGTACTGAAATGGCAATTTACCCGAGACGAGGAATACTCGGTTTTAGTGATTTGAAAAAGTTCCTGGCACCGGGTAAATTCGCCTTTAATCGAGAATTTGTTAAATTTCATCACGTACGATTTAAAAAAAATAATTCACAGAGATGAAAAATTTTAAAGCGAAAACTGCCTGTGCGACGTTTTGGCAACCACGTGGATAGCTGCCTCGACGTAGGTAGGACGAAATGATCTTGGCGCGGAACTCAGCCGAGCTCCTCCTCGGTCTCTATACCTCATCTTTACCCTTCCTGAATCTTCGCACAACCTTTGGGCGAGTACTCTCCTAGAGTACTGGAATGGCAATTTATCCGAGACAAGGAATACTCGGTTTTAGTGACTCGTACGAGTTCCTAGCACCGGGTAAATTCGCCTTTAACCACTTCGGTACGAGGCTCACCGGCTGGCGGGTTCATATCACGGCCGTCGACTAAAGTCGACGCTCGGTTGTGCGCCTTCATCTGTGGCTGTCGACTATAGTCGACGCTCGTACCGAAGTGGTTAATCGAGAATTTGTTAAATTTCATCACGTACGATTTAAAAAAAATAATTCATAGAGATGAAAAATTTTAAAGCGAAAACTGCCTGTGCGACGTTCTAGCAACCACGTGGAAAGCTGCCTCGACGTAGGTAGGACGAAATGATCTTGGCGCGGAACTCGGCCGGGCTCCTCCTCGGTCTCTATACCTCATCTTTACCCTTCCTGCGTCTTCGCACCGCCCTTGGGCGAGTTAAAAAAGATAATTCATAGAGATGAAAAATTTTAAAGCGAAAACTGCCTGTGCGATGTTCTGGCAACCACGTGGAAAGCTGCCTCGACGTAGATAGGACGAAATGATCTTGGCGCGGAACTCGGCCGAGCTCCTCCTCGGTCTCTATACCTCATCTTTACCCTTCCTGCATCTTCGCACAACCTTTGGGCGAGTACTCCCCTCCAGTATTGGAATGGCAACTTACCCGAGACGAGGAATACTCGGTTTTAGTGATTTGAAAAAGTTCCTGGCACCGGATAAATTCGCCATTAATAGAGAATTTGTTAAATTTCATCACGTACGATTTAAAAAAAATAATTCATAGAGATGAAAAATCGTAAAGCGAAAACTGCCTGTGCGACGTTCTGGCAACCACGTGGAAAGCTGCCTCGTCGTAGGTAGGACGAAATGATCTTGATGTGGAACTCGGCCGAGCTCCTCCTCGGTCTCTATACCTCATCTTTACCCTTCCTGCGTCTTCGCACCGCCCTTGGGCGAGTTAAAAAAGATAATTCATAGCGATGAAAAATTTTAAAGAGAAAACTGCCTGTGCGACGTTCTAGCAACCACGTGGAAAGCTGCCTCGACGTAGATAGGATGAAATGATCTTGACGCGGACCTCAGCCGAGCTCCTCCTCGGTCTCTATACCTCATCTTCACCCTTCCTGCGTCTTCGCACGCGTTATAATACTCGTAGGAGACCCTCGCGAGGCTCCCACTTTTTTCTAAGCGATAAATTTCTATACATTAAGGAACTAAAAACGGCGTCCGTTGTCTAGGCCGGGTTTTTAGATGTTCGAGAAAGGGGCTTCCCTCGACCACCATTCCTCTTTCCCTCTTAGAAGCCGCAAACTTGGAAGACTTGACATTATCTTACGAAACAGAAGGAAAGAGGAAGGAGGGAAACCAAAACGCTCTCCAGCGTTAAGGGGATGTGAAAGTGGCGGGAAGAGGTCTCGTTTATGAAACTTTTCTCTGAACCGAATGCACCGTATCGTTTCAAACTTGACAATGTGAATATGGAAGCTACAAAGAAGGTCCTGAAACTCACGAAATTTCAGATTTTTTAAATTTGTTATAAAAAATGGTACTTCATGAGCGTCAAAACCTCCCTTATAGCCTCCATACTCACGTTGTAAAGTCTGAAACGATTCGAAACACCCAGTTCGGAAAAAAGCTTCATGAACGATCGACCCCTCGCATGCCACTTCCACATCCCCTTAAGGGGATGAAAACGAATGAAAGTGGCGTCAAAGAGGTCTCGATTATGAAACTTTCTTCCGAACTTAATGTACCGAATCATTTCATACATGACAATGGGAATATAGAGGGTGTAAAAATGGCCCTGAGACCCATAAAATATCAATTTTTTACTAAATTTGTTTATAGTTATGTTTCAAATTTTTTTATATAAACTGAAATTTCATGAGTGTCAGAACCTTCCTTACAGCCTCCATGTTCACGTTGTAAAGTTTGAACCGATTCGGTGCACCCAGTTCGTAGAAAAGTTTCACGAACGATTGAGCTTTCGGATGTTGCTTTCACGTCCCCTTAAGGTTGCTGCACACGTACCGATAAATCGCAGCGACTTGTAATCTGCGCAGTTAAGTCAACTTCTTTTAAAAGTTTCGCCTTCCGAATTCAATTTTACGAAATAGAAGGAAAGAGGAAGGAGGGAAACAAGATCGTTTTCCAGCGTTAAGGGGATATGAAAGTGGCGGCAACGAGGTCTCGTATATGAAACTTTTCCCTTACTTAATATGAACTTAATGTACTGAATCGTATCAAGCATGTCAATGGTAATATAGTGGTTGTAAGAAAGGTCCTGAAATCCATAAAATATCAATTTTTTACAAAATTTGTTTATAGTTATTTTTCACATCTTTATATAAAATGAAATTTCATGAGTGTTAGGACCTTCCATACAGCCTCCATGACCACGTTGTAAAGTTTGAACCGATTCGGTACACCCAGTTCGTAGAAAAGTTTCACGAACGAATGAGCTTTCGGATGTTGCTTTCACATCCCCTTAAGGTTGCTGCACACGTACCGATAAATCGCAGCGACTTGTAATATGCGCAGTTAAATCAACTTCTTTTAAAAGTTTCGCCTTCCGAATTCAATTTCTTGGAAATCATGCAAATTAATCAAAACGTTGAATTTAGAGCGCGAAATCAATATATTGTTAACGCATCCGTCTGTACAGATCAGTTTGTACAAATTTATCGCAACAACTCGTCATTGCCTGTGTGGTCGACGTTAAGGTGAAGTGAAACACGTCGAGGAACTTGATCGACGTCGGTAAAATGCATTTTTATAAATACCTACATTGCCGACGTTCGCTTTGTACTAAATGGCATCCTCCACCTGTCGTTTTCGTACAATAATTATAAAGAAATCAAAGTAAAACTAGAAATCCCCTGGATCCATGCTTTCTGGGGCCCTAATCGACTGCAGAGGAACCCCCTGCGCCATCTGTGATTTCCAGGTCAATTAAAATTTCGCTACGAGACCTCGTATTTCCATCGTTTTAGCATAGAAGCGCATAAAACACTTATTTCCTCTTCATCCCGTTCAAATGCGAATGTATCAATTACCAGAGTGTTCTAAATTGTCGTAAAATTGTCCTTACCCTTTCGTTTTTCATATCGGAACCTTCGATAATTGTATATTGATCGAAATATGAGAGCTCGACGCCATTTTGGTTCTGGTCTGGGCTAACAAGGAAACATTCCCAAGTATCCGCCCCCGATCTTATTGATTTTCATATATGTCGAAGAACACAAAAATCTAAGAGACACGTGTTTTTTTATATCTGCAATGGTCCACATTTAAGGGGTGAAACAACCCCCCAAAGTTTGGCGAAAATTCGATTTTTATAACAATTTTCGTAGAAGCAATGGAGGGATTTCGACGAAACTTGGTATAAACGTATTCCGTATAAGGACGGTGAAAACAATATTGTCCAGTAATGCTACACCCCCCCCCAAGGAGGTGAACTACCCTTCAGGCGACATTTTTTTGTAATATCTATTAAACAAACACTCCTACTTAAGTCCCACTTACGCGATGTGATTTCTCACAAAAAATGAAGAAATACGTGTTTTTTGCTTTTTACCAATAAACATTTACACATCGGTTGTAAACAATGAATGTAGGTGGTATACGGGTATATTTCGACTAGCTATATTGGATTATATCGTGACCAATTCATTGTACATAAATCTTGTGAACGTGCTTATTCCTCAAAATGTCCTTGGTTTTCATAGCATGCAATTATTTATAAATAAATTTGAATAAAAGTTTAAGAGACTAAAATAGTTTCGCAACAGATCCGATGACGCAGTCATCACCCGTTTCCAACTGGTAATACAATCTCCTTGGTGAAACGGTAAAATTGGATTTTTACTGTTTTTACGATAATAGAGTTAGCGATATTCGTAAGTAAATGCATATTATGAAAACCAACGACATGTTGAGGAATTAGCACGTTCACAAGATTTATGTACAATGATGTACAATTGGTCGCGATATAACCCAATAAAGCCACTCGTAATATACCCGTATACCACCTACATTCATTGTTTGCAACCGATGTATAAATGTTTATTGGTAAAAAGGAAGAAACACGGATTCTTCATTTTTGTGAGCAAGCACATCGCGTAAGTGGAACGTAAGTAGGAGTGCTCGTTTAATAGATATTACAAAAAAATGTCGCCTGAAGGGTAGTTCACCCCCTTGGGGGGTGTAACATTGCTGGACAATATTGTTTTCACCGTCCTTATACGGAATACGTTTATGCCAAGTTTCGTCGAAATCCCTCCACTGCTTCTACGAAAATTATTATAAAAGCTGAATTTTCGCCAAACTTTGGAGGGTTGCTTCCCCCCTTAAATGTGGACCATTGCAGATATAAAAAAGCACGTGTCTCTTAGATTTTTGTGTTCTTCCACATATATGGAAATCAATAAGATCGGGGGCGGACACTTGGGAATGTTTCCTTGTAAGTTAAGAAATTTTTTCCAAAAATCCAAATTTTGAATGTATCAGGACAATTCTTAGATGATCACGAGTCCTGTGACAAAGTTTCGGACAGTTTGGTCCAACACCCTTAAAAAAAAGTGTTGTATTCGAATCGACTGATTCGAGAGGGGTTTCACTTCACCTTAACCGTTGTCGACAATGAAATCTGCAGCGATCGAAACGATTTATCGCTGCGCGTGTAGCCACTCTTAAACGGTGAATTCTAACTCGCTGCCTGTTCGCATTTATAGAAAAGCCGCAATATCGGAAAAGCGGTGGGGCATTTCCTTTTTGTATCGTCTTTTTTACCGAGGATGCCGTTCCGCTTCCCACGCCGAGTGGGACGTTGCCAATGTACATTTACGACGCGCGGTGTTGTGTATAAACTGTACGGAGATTAAGTACAAGTATTATTATTTATACAAAGCTAATATATATTATATATATTATATATATATGATTAACTATACCGAGAGGTAGCAAAGTCGAGCCCTTGTTGATTACCAAGTTCACAAAGTAGGGTACAAATCTGTCCACAACTCTCGCCAGTCTCGGTCACGGTTTTAACGCAACGTAGAAAGTTACTGTCTTACCGAGAACACTGCCGGAATAAATTTTAATGAATTTTAAAAACATAAAGCTGGACCCCTTTTACGCCATTGTCCCCATGGGCGCGGAATTTCTGCCCACTGAGGTGAAATACGTAGCGGAACTTGATCGACGTCGGTAAAGAAGATTTTTATACATACTTACGTTGCCGACGTGGGTTTTTATATTCACAGCTGGATGGAATTATACTGGATATTGTACCAAATGGCATACTCCACCTGTCGTTTTCGTACAATAATTATAAAGAAATCGAAGTAAAACTCCAAAAATCCTCTGGATTCATGTTTTCTGGGGCCCTAATTGACTGCAGAGACCCTCTGCGCCATCTGTGATTTCCGTGTCAACTAAACTTTCACTCCGAGACCTCGCATTCCCACCTTTTTAAGGTGAAGTGAAACACGTCGAGGAACTTGATCGACGTCGATGAAGAAGATTTTTCTAAATGCCTACGTTGCCGACGTTCGTTTTCATATTGACAGCTGGGTCGAATTACATTGAATATTGTACCAAATGGCATACTCCACCTGTCGTTTTCGTACAATAATTATGAAGAAATCGAAGTAAAACCTCAGAGATCCTCTGAATTCATGCTTTCTGGGGCCCTAATTGACTGCAGAGGGACCCCGTGCGCCATCTGTGATTTTCCTGTCAACTAAATTTTCACTTCGAGACCTCGTATTATCATCGTCTTAAAATAGAAACTCATAAGGGCGCTCACCACTCCAGCGATTTTGCAGGGCCTCACGGGGACAACGATTCCGAACGTATTTCTAAACCTATCGAGCTTAACGAGTGCTCATATCGAAGATGAAATGTTGACCTGTGTTTATATGGGAGCGATTTTCGATAAGTGGTCATTATCATATAAAAAAGTGCAACGACATAATTTCAATGCCCTTTTACCTAGGAAGGAGGTGCTCGATCGAAAATCGCTCCCATATAAACACACGTCAACATTTTATCTTTAAAACGAGCACTCGTTGAGCTCGATCGGTTGAGAAATACGCTCAAAATCGTTGTCCCCGTGGAGCACCTTTTTCAGGATTTTCAAGTTTCTCGCGAGGAATTTGGGCATTCCTTAGAAACCGTTGCCGACTCTAGGCGGAGCGTCCAACTTGCGTGTGCGTGCGGCCGAGGGTCACGCACGTTTCGGCGCCTAGTCCAGAGGCGTCTAGCCGTTGTGAGAGTTGTATACGTGCAAAAAACACACACATTTTTCGCCCGTTGCTAAACACTGCCCATTATGCGTCGCGTCTCCCTCATCCGAGCGAGAAAGTACGTTTTGGTTACCTCCCACCGAATTCGATGCTAATGCCATCTAGCGGTGGAAGTCATCGTCCCCACTTTGGTGGTGAACGCCGTTAAGACACTTTTTTTACCTTTCTCCCGTTCAAATGCGAGTTTATCGACTACCAAAGTGTTCTAAATTGTCGTAACATTGCCCTGTCCCTTTCGATTCTCATATTCTGATAGGCTCTGGCCTTCGATAATTGTATATTCATCGAAATATGAGAGCTCGACGCCATTTTGGTTCTGGTCTGGGCTGAGTTAAAAAATGTAAAAAAATCCAAATTTTAAAAGTGTCAGGATAATTCCTAGGTGCTCACGAGTCACGTGTCAAAATTTCAGGCACTTATATCCAGTACCCTTTAAGAAAGTACCTTATTAGAATCGATTGATTTGAGAGAGAGTTTATTTCACCTTAATTACCATTTAGTCACGGGTACACAGGTGGCAAGGAGCGAGACGACGAAAAGAATAAAAATTGAAACGAGGGAAAAAATTCAATCACGTCGTGACTAACTGTAAATAGAAGCTGTAAGAGAAATGATCGCACTTTTGCCGGCCATTCGCCAAGCTGACATTCTAGGCCTTGAAGATCTTAGGGTGAAGTGAAACCCTCTTCAAATCAGTCGATTCGAATACAACACTTTTTTTAAGGGCATTAGACCAAACTGTCCGAAACTTTGACACATCACTCCTGATCATCTAAAAATTGTCCTGACACGTTCAAAATTTGGATTTTTTAACAAAATTTTTTAACTCCGCCCAGACCAGAACCAAAATGGAGTCGAGCTCTCATATTTCGATCGATATACAATTATCGAAGGCTCTGATATGAGAATCGAAAGGGTCAGGACAATTTTACGACAATTTAGAACACTCTGGTAATCGATAAACTCGCATTTGAACGGGATAAGGGCAAAAAAGAGTTGTATGCGCTTCTATGCCAAAACGATGGGAATACGGGGTCTCGGAGTGAAAATGTAATTGATCTGGAAATCACAGATGGCGCAGGGGGTTCCTCTGCAGTCAATTGGGGCCTCAGAAAGCTTGAATCCCGAGGATTTCTGGAGTTTTATTTCGACTTCTTGATATTTATTGTACAAAAACGACAGGTGGAGTATGCCATTTGGTACAATATTCAATGTAATTCGAAACAGCTGTCAATATAAAAACGAACGTCGGCAACGTAGGCATTTAGAAAAATCTTCTTCATCGACGTCGATCACGTTCCTCGACGTGTTTCACTTCACCTTAGCAGTTCCCTATCGCGGTAACAGTACTGGTCTCTTCGAACAGTCGACGAGGCGAAAACGAAGGAAGTCCTGCAACAGTGGACGTCATCGAGCCATCGCCATTATAGCAGGTAAGTCTATTTTCTTGAAAGAGAGAGTCACCCTCGTCATGGTTTTTCAGGGTCAAAAAAATTTCCTTTTCAACAAGATCCTCTCATAATTCATCCTGAAGAGCATTTCTCGACGCTGAACTGGAGGTGTCCTCCTATACAAGTGCGTCACAAAACTCGCACTTATTAACGTGAAGTGAAACACGTCGAGGAACTTGATCGACGTCGGTAAAGAAGATTTTTCTAAATGCCTACGTTGCCGACGTTTGCTTTTATATTGACAGTTAGATCGAATTATATTGGGTATTGTACCAAATAGCATACTCCACCTGTCGTTTTCGTACAATTATTATAAAGAAATCGAAGTAAAACTCCAGAAATCCTCTGGGTTCATGCTTTCTGGGGCCCTAATTGACTGCAGAGAGACCCCCTGCGCCATCTGTGATTTCCAGGTCAATTAAATTTTCACTCCGAGACCTCGTATTCCCATCGTTTTAGCATAGAAGCGCATACAACACTTTTTTTGCCTTTATCCCGACGAAATGCGAGTTTATCGATTACCAGAGTGTTCTAAATTGTCGTAAAATTGTCCTGACCCTTTCGATTCTCATATCAGAGCCTTCGATGATTGTATATCGATCGAAATTTGTGAGCTCGACGCCATTTTGGTTCTGGTCTGGTCTGAGTTAACAAATTTTGTTAAAAAATCCAAATTTTGAACGTGTCAGGACAATTCTTAGATGATCAGGAGTGATGTGACAAAGTTTCGGACAAAGTTTGGTCCAATACCCTTAAAAAAAAATGTATTCGAATCGACTGATTTGAGGGGGGTTTCACTTCACCTTAATAAAATTACATTTTATCGTTGCATAGGGTTGGGTAAGTATAATACGTCATGTAATATACGTCGTTATCTACGCGTATATGAACGTATAATACGTCCCTAGTTTTCTACGCGAACGCAAAGTACACTGACGGAAATGAATGCCTCCCCTGCAGGATACGGCATCGCCTGTGCAGGATGGGAGGGCATTGATGTCTCCCAGTGTACAATGGCGGACATAAATGCCTCCCCTGCAGATACGGCATCGCCTGTGCAGGATGGGAGGGCATTGATGTCTCCCAGTGTACATTACGCCCCTCTCTTTCTAACTAGAAATTAACAAATCCAATTAGAAATTTGATATTAAACAGGGTTAAGTCGAAAGAATTTGAACGCAAACACCTAATTAATTATTTCTTAACAATTTTTACGTGTTTATATATGCGCCGAAAGACGTTAACCTCTCGAATACATATACCATGCATCTGTGGAATCCGCCATATTGAAAACCTTGAAGTCTAAACAATTTTGAATATACGTGCCGAATGAATTAACACTAGATTGCCGGAACGAGCCGATTTCTCATTTACAATTTTATTACTATATATATAGAAAAACTTAAATAATTTATCTTTAAAACATATCTTGGTTTTTAATAAAATTATGAAATGTATACAAATGCTGATTCCTTCCTCTCCCCTTTCCTTAGTTCCAAAAATCCATATGTGCTATACCTATTTTGACGGATGTGAGTCAAATTGACTCATTAAATATTTTTAAAGTTGGTCGTTTTAGATACAAGTAACTTATTTCTTGTCCATAGAAATTTGTTGTAAACAATCCGATTCGATAGTTTTCACGTTCAAACTTGTCAATTTACTAGCTAGATATTTATTGCAAACGTGCACATTTAATATTGTGAAATTATTTGTTGCGTCTTTTTTTTTGAAGGCTTTTACGAAAGCTCTGATAAAAAATTCATTGTGTTATTCCATTTCGATTTATGGCATCGGAGAGAATAATGCATTTTTGGTAACATAAAAGAAAATAAATTTTGTAAATTATTTTTGATGAATTTTTGCGTTCCAAGGTAATTTCAGAATTTATGTATAAGATGTATTTACGTAAATGTAAATAAATATTTTAGTTCTAGATAAGGGTTACTATTGTGAGAAAAAATGTAAGAGATCTTAAATTGCGAAAAAAAAATGACCCAAATAAGAGGAAACCAGTCAGATATCGAATCCGATGCATCCGATACCGAACTATATGAAATAGAGAATCAAGCTAATAGGATTAAATTTTCGAGCAGGGAAGATGAAGATCTTCATCGTACAGCTCCTAGAAAAAGAAGAGCTTGTTTTCTATCCGAAAGTGAAACAAGTGCTAGTGATAGTGATCGTTACATAACTGTTGGCAGAAAAAGAGTACGATATATTCCTGATTTTAAAACCGAAAGTGAATTAGACCCTGCAGATAGATCCGATAATTAAAAAATTTCAACGCAAAGGGCTGCTGATGGGACATTATGGGAAACATTGAAAGATGGTAAAAATACTGGTAGATTTCCCGGTCATACCAAATTCAAAGACGTCTCAGGGCCAACTTCCTACTCCAAAAGAAATATTATACTTCGTACTGTAAAGAGTGCTTCCAGAATATATATGTAACAATTGTTTTGAATAAAGTTTCATTAAAATAAGATTTTATTTTCTTTTAAAAACTCAATTTTGATGTTTGAGTCAAAGTGACTCATTTCAGGCGAAATAGGTATATACCCAACATCCGGCAATCTAGTGTTCATTTTTCCTTAAGGGCGCTCACCACTGTAGCGATTTTGCAGGGCCTCACGGGGACAACGATTNGCATACTCCACCTGTCGTTTTCGTACAATAATTATAAAGAAATCGAAGTAAAACTCCAGAAATCCTCTGGATTCGTGCTTTCTGGGGCCCTAATTGAATGCAGAGAAACCCTCTGCGCCATCTGTGATGTCCACTTCGATGTAAGAACTCGTTAAGCTCGATCGGTTTAGAAATACGTTCGGAATCGTTGTCCCCGTGAGGCCCTGCAAAATCGCTGGAGTGGTGAGCGCCCTTAAAATATTTCCGTGTTTACGTATGTGCTAAAAGACGTTTATAACCTAGCAGAAGTTGTATATCCTCCAGCTGCGGCATTCTCCATATTGGAAACGTAATTCAGTGGTTTTCTACGATTTTCTCCGGTAAACTACTTTCTTACGTAATATACGTGAAAAGCCTCGAAAATTTGGGAATTACCCAACCCTGTCGTTGCACGAGCGCATATCGTAAAATTCACGTACGCAGAGAGGGACCTTGTTAATTCGTTTATTCATTCGACTTTTTACAGATTTCGCTCGAACCGCCATCTCGAGATCTCTCGGGGAAACAGGAGACGTTCGGAGTCCCTGAGGAGCCTGAGAGGACAAAAGTTGGGCCGTTCTCTCGGGGTGGAGACCCTGCAGAGTCTCGCGCCAAGTACACCCCTCGGCCTCCGGTAATAATTCCCTGCTGGAGCTTAAGGTGATGTGAAAGTGGCGTCGAAGAGGTTTTGTTTATAAAACTTTTCTCCCAACTCGGTTTACCGAATAGTTTGAAACTTTGCACAGTGAATAGGGAGACTATAAGGAAAGTCCTGAAACTCATGAAATATCAATTCTTTTCAAATTTGCTTATGGGTATTTTAAAAATAGTTTAGAATGAATGAAGTTTCGCGAGTTTCAGGACCTACCTTAGAGTCTCCATATTCACGTTTTAAAGTATGAAATAATAAAAATAAAATATTTGAGACATCCAGTTTGTAGAAAAGTTTTATGAACGATTGAGCTTTCGGATGCCGCTATCACATCACCTTAAGGGGATGTGAAAGTCATGTCATAGAGGTCTCGTTTATGATACTTTTCTCGGAATTGGGTGTACCGAATCGTATCAAACTTTACAAAATAAATGTAAAGGCTACAAGGAAGGTCTTGACACTCATGAAATTTCACGTTTTATAACAAATTTTAAAAAATACCTATGAACAAATTTGTAAAAAATTGGAATTTCATGGGTTTCGGGACCATCCTTACATCCTCTATATTCCCATTGTCAAGTTTGAAACGATTCTGTACATCCAGTTAGGAAAAAAGTTTCATAAATACTTTTGACGCCACTTCCGCATCACCTTAAGGTCACATTACCTTAAGGTGATATGAAAGGGCATGCGGTAAGTCAACAGTGTGTGCAGCTTTTCTCCGAACTGGATCCACCAAATCCTTTGAAATTTTACCACGCGATTACAAAATTCCCAAAGAAGGTCACGACTCTCATGAAATGTCAATTTTAACAACGACGTGTTTAAAATATTATTAACACGTTCGCAACCGCTGACGTGAATTCACGTCATTTTAAATTCTATTCCTGTTTTGCCGCTGACGTGAATTCACGTCATTTTGAATTCTATTCCTGTTTTGCCGCTGACGTGGATTCACGTCATTTTAAATTTTATTCCTGATTGCCGCTGACGTGAATCACGTCCATAACTAAACACGATACAAGTGTGCGGCAACCAGTTTCAGAATTTCATTATTTTCGTCGGTACTCGGTATTTGAAACGGAAAAAATTTGCCGGTCGCGAATGTGTTAAGGTGAAGTGAAACGCGTCGAGGAACTTGATCAACGTCGATAATGAAGATTTTTCTAAATGCCTATGTTGCCGACGTTCGTTTTTATATCGACAGCTGGGTCGAATTATATTGGGTATTGTACCAAATGGCATACTCCACCTGTCGTTTTCGTACAATAATTATAAAGAAATCGAAGTAAAACTCCAGAAATCCTCTGGATTCATGCTTTCTGGGGCCCTAATTGACTGCAGAGGGACCCCCTGCGCCATCTGTGATTTCCAGGTCAATTAAATTTTCACTCCGAGACCTCGTATTCCCATCGTTTTGGCATAGAAGCGCATACAACACTTTTTTTGCCCTTATCCCGTTCAAATGCGAGTTTATCGATTACCAGAGTGTTCTAAATTGTCGTAAAATTGTCCTGACCCTTTCGATTCTCATATCAGAGCCTTCGATAATTGTATATCGATCGAAATATGAGAGCTCGACGCCATTTTGGTTCTGGGCTGAGTTAAAAACTTTTGTTAAAAAATCCAAATTTTGAACGTGTCAGGACAATTCTTAGATGATCAGGAGTGATGTGTCAAAGTTTGGGACAGTCTAATGCCCTTAAAAAAAAGTGTTATATTCGAATCGACTGATTTGAAGGGGGTTTCACTTCACCTTAACGAATTCATAAAAACGTGAGATTTCACAAATGTCAGGACCTTCGTTAGAGACTTTATTTCAAACGATACGACATACGCACAATTCGAGAAAGAGTTTCATGAACGATTGATTCATCGGACGCTAGATTAATATCACCATAAGATCGAAGATGGGACTCCGGAAAAAAAGAAAAAAAAAAGAAAAAGAAAAAGGAGAGGTCTCGTCTTTTTCCTCTCTTTCTCCTCTCATTGGAAGACGTGGAGACGAAGGAGAGCCGAGAACGTCGATCGGTGCCAGGTGCCAAGAGTCCCTTCCCCTCGTGAACCCTGGTTCCTTTAATTGACATATTACGCGCGTGGACCCGCTAAAGAGAGAGAAAAAAAAACATCGAAAGAGAGTCCAGAACGAAGCAATCGTGAGTCTAGAGAGATTCGAGTCCTACGTTAACTTAACAACGGGGCGCGTTCGAGATTCATATTTTTTTTACATGGTCCTTGGACTGAAAACGCAGGGAGAGAAGGAAAAACGGAACCAGACGAAGTTAACACACGTGACGATAAATTGTTGCGATAAATCTACATAGATCTACCTATACAAATTTAGACAAACTCGATTAACGGTACGGATTACAAAACGATACGATTTATCACAACATGTAGTCATTTTAAAGGTGACTTCTCCCGCAACGATGAATCGTTACGATGAATCGTTACGATGAATCGTTACAGTAAATCGGTGTAAATCGATATGTACAGACCCAACTTACGTTATCTGTTCAGATAACATGTGAACGATATACAGGAATTGGACGCAATACATTTAACTCTGAAGAGATTACAAATCGCTACGATTTATCGCTACGCGTGTACCCAACACCTGACGACGGTGTCAGGGGTTATCGCCATCGCGGACGTCTGCTCGTGCAAAGACAACGACGATGGGCGTCGTCGCTCATCTCGTCGTCGGGTACTCGTGAATTGTCCTAACAAACTAATTTCAGGTCCGACCTGCGACTTGTCGACCCCTTGGTCGGGAAAAGGAAGAGAAACGAACTGTCTCCTTCGAGTCGAATCCGTCGAGGTTCGCACCCAGGTGCACGTAGGACGCTCTCGAGGTTCAAAATTACCCTGAGGGTACAATGATGAACATGTTTGCCTTCCCGTGGACCATGGTACCGTCATTTCTTGAACGAAAAGCGTCCATGTCCTCTCCGTCGAGGTTCGCACCCAGGTGCACGTAGGACGCTCTCGAGGTTCAAGATCATCCTGAGGGTACAACGGTGAACATGATTGCCTTCTCCGTGGTCCATGGTGCCGTCATTTTTTGAATGGAAAGCGTCCATGTCCTCTCCTTCGAGTTGAATCCGTCGAGGTTCGCACCCAGGTGCACGTAGGACGCTCTCGAGGTTCAAGATCATCCTGAGGGTACAATAGTGAACATGTTTGCCTTCCCCGTAGAACATGGTGCCGTCATTTCTTGAACGAAAAGCGTCCACGTCCTCTCCTTCGAGTCGAATCCGTCGAGGTTCGCACCCAGGTGCACGTAGAACGCTCTCGAGGTTCGAGATCATCCTGAGGGTACAATTGTGAACATGATTGCCTTCCCCGTGGTCCATGATGCCGTTATTTCTTGAATGGAAAGCATCCATGTCCGCTGGGGTACAGAGGTTCACGCGGCGTATATAGCGATGAGGAAGATCGATTTTGGTCTTGGTCTTGCAAAAAGTGCAAGATCGATTTTGCACTTTTGCAACAACGTGCAAGACCGATTCCGCGTTTCTTGCAAAAAGTGCAATGACCAATTTAAGGTGATGTGAAAGTGGCTACTAAGAGGTCTCGTTTATGAAACTTTTCTCTTAACTGGGTGTATCGAATCGTTTCAAAGTTTCCAACGTGAATAAGGAGGCTTTAAGGAAGGTCCTGACACCGGTGAAATTTCAATTGTTCGAACATTTGTTTATAGGTATTTTGTTAAATTTTTTATTAAAAATGAAATTTCATGGATGTCGGGATGTCGTTAGAGCCCCCATATTCACGTTGCAAGCACGGAGAAAACTTTTATGAACGATCGATGCCACTTTCACATCCCCTTAACACTTTTTGCAAAAAGGGAAAGATCAATTTGCATCTTTCATTCGACATCAAGCCCAAGACCGATTTTCCTCATCCCTGCGCGTATATTTACAGCTTACTTGCGAGACGTCGCGAGCGTCGTACTAACAAACTATCACACGTTACTAAGGTAAGGAGTGTCGGTCTATCTTCGGGGAGCCCTCACTGGAAGGTCGCAAAAGGGGTAACTCAACGTTTCGGTATGGAGCAGGCATCCCGAAGAATACCCAAGGTCGTGAGAATAAAATCTAAGAGTCTGAGAACTCGAGGAGCCCGGGACGAGGGCGCAATGCCGGCCGCTCCGAAACGTCAAGTCACCACGTGGTCGGCGGCGGATCACGTGACCGCTGCCACGTTGGACCACGTGACCGCTGTCACGTTGAATCACGTGACCGCTCTCACGTTGGACCACGTGACCGCACTCACGTTGGACCACGTGACCGCTGTCACGTTGGACCACGTGACCGCTGTCACGTTGGACCACGTGACCGCTCTCACGTTAGACCATGTGACCGCTCTCACGTTGGACCACGTGACCGCTGTTACGTTGGACCACGTGACCGCTGTCACGTTGGACCACGTGACGCCCCACGTGGCTCGTCGAGCGAGGGGAAGCCCTCGAAGGGACTCTCGTTAGAATTACAATTTACAGCGCCCGGACGGAGAGAAACACCTCGACGGCCGTGGCATCGGAAACGAGAGAGAGAGAAAGAGAGAAAAAAAAATAAGGAACCGAGCCACGGCCCACGTGACCTAACCTCGACTCCGCGGATGTACGAGGGCTCCAAGGGGCAAGGCATATTTAAGTACCCCGTCTTCCTCTCCGCGTCGCGTTTGAGCGCATCTCGCAAGTACGTCGCTATTAAGTAATCCAAGATGGCGGCCGGCATCACGTGAGCTTGGGCTTGTTCCTTCGGAAGGGGAAGTGGAGCTTCCGGCGGCGCCTCTTGAGCTCGTCGTTGTCCGCCGTCGAGTTAGAGTCCGTCGAGAGGGTCTCGTCGTCGACGGACATGACGGTGGGCAGGTCCCTGAGAGGCTTCTTGACGAAGCCGTGGCGCGCGGCCATCTTGTCCGCGTCCAGGGAGTTCTCCGAGAGGGAGGTCTTCGAGAGAAAAGACGAGGGGAACGGCCGGTCCTCGTGGAGGATCATGTTGGTGTCCTGACTATAGGACCGGACCATGCTGCCCTTCTCCCGGGCCGGCGGCTTCGGCGCCTCCTCCGCACCCTCGCCCACTGTGAACTGCACCACCTCCGGGGGCGTCTCCTTCCCCGTCTCGCTGCTCGACGAGTCGGGCGGCACCGAGGTCTCCTTCCACGCCAGGCCCTCCAACACACCTAGGGACATAACGGGGCCTCGCCGTGTTACTTTGCACTGCTCTCGCGGGATAGGATTATATGCCAAGGAAGACTCTAGGTTACGCGTGGGGATGGTATACCGAGGAGGACTCTAGGTAACATGAAGATACAACATATACTAGAGAGAACTCTAGGTGACATCGGTGTACGGTATATACCGAGGAGGACGCTAGGTGACACAAGGATACAATATATACTGCGGAGGACTCTAGGTGACATGAGAATACGACATATACTAAAGAGAACTCTAGGTGTCATCGGTATACGGTATATACCGAGGAGGACTCTAGGTAACTCAAGGATACAATATATACTGAAGAGGACTCTAGGTGACTTGAGCAGACAACTTGTACCAATGAGAACTCTTGGTGACATCGGTGTACAGTATATACCGAGGAGGACTCTAGGTGACACAAGGATACAATATATACTGCAGAGGACTCTAGGTGACACGAGGATACAATATATACTGCGGAGAACTCTAGGTAACATGAGGATACGATATATACTAAAGAGAACTCTAGGTGTCATCGGTATACGGTATATACCGAGGAGGACTCTAGGTAACACAAGGATACAATATATACTGAAGAGGACTCTAGGTGACTTGAGCATACATGTACCAATGAGAACTCATGGTGACATCGGTGTACGGTATATACCGAGGAGGGCTCTAGGTGATACACGGATACAATATATACTGCGGAGGACTAGGTGACACAAGAATACAATATATACTGCGTAGAACTCTAGGTGACATGAGGATACGACATATACTAAAGAGAACTCTAGGTGTCATCGGTATACGGTATATACCGAGGAAGACTCTAGGTAACACAAGGATACAATATATACTGAAGTGGACTCTAGGTGACTTGAGCATACAACATGTACCAATGAGAACTCTTGATGACATCGGTATACGGTATATACCGAGGAGGACTCTAGGTGACACTGGGATACAATATATACTGCGCAGGACTCTAGGTGCCATGAGGATGCAACATATACTAAAGAGAACTCTAGATAATACCAAGGTACAGCATATAGTGAAGAGAACTCTAGGTAACATCAATATGTGATACATACTAAGAACTCTAGATGACACCAATATACGATACATAGTGAGGGAGATTCTAGGTAACGTGAATCAATATATACTGAGAAGGATTTTGGTAATACAAGTATACATTATATACCGATGAAGACTGGGTAACATCACTGAACAGCACATATCAAAGAGAACTCTAGGTGATATGAATATACAGTACACTGAGAAGGACTCTAGGTAATATCGGTAAAGAATCCAACCATGTTAATAAAAAATATGACATTAAACGGTAACATTAATTCACATTGGTTTCCAGGTGCGGTCAGGAATAGGGGAATATAGTGAGCAGGACTATAGGCGAGAGTGCAGCCGGAGAACGTAACGTTACGTCCCCGTGTTAACCCTTTATACATTGGTCGCCATACGGATCAGTGCCCGGAATGAGTAATTGTTTTAAGTAACCGAACTTTACAATAAATTTTTTAAAGAATAATATATCACGCTATAAAGGGTTAACATTCGCAGATTTGCGAGACGGACCGAGGAACACAAGATACAGCGAGGAGACTACGGGCAAGAACGTTCTCCGATTATCCAATACGTCCCTACAAGGAATTAGATGAATCTACGAATAGATCTAGCATTAGCCGAAACGCTACTCGCACCTTAAATGTATCTTCTAAAACAGTTTATATTAGTGGTTCGTTTAAGGTGAAGTGAAACCCCCTTCAAATCAGTCGATTCGAATACAACACTTTTATTTATGGGTATTGGACCAAACTGTCCGAAACTTTGTCACATGACTCGTGGTCGTCTAAGAATTGTCCTGGCACATTCAAAATTTGGATTTTTAAAAAAACTTTTCAACTCAGCCCAGACTAGGACCAAAATGGCGTCGAGCTTTCATATTTCGATCAATATACAATTATCGAGCGCTCTGATATGAGAATCGAAAGAGTCAGGACAATTTTACGACAATTTAGAACACTCTGGTAGTCGATAAACTCATTTGAACGGGATAAAGGCCAAAAAAGTGTTTTATGCGCTTCTGTACTAGAACGATAGGAATGCGAGGTTTCGAAGGGAAAATTTAATTGGCCTGGAAATCACAGATGGCGCAGGGAGTCCCTCTGCAGTCAATTAGGGTCCAAAAAAGCATGAATCCAGAGGATTTCTGGAGTTTTACTTCGATTTCTTTATAATTATTGTAAGAAAACGACAGGTGGAGTATGCTATTTGGTACAATACCCAATATAATTCGATATAACTGTCAATATAAAAACGAACGACGGCAACGTAGGCATTTAGAAAAATCTTCTTTATCGACGTTGATCAAGTTCCTCGACATGTTTCACTTCACTTTAAGGTGAAGTGAAACCCTCTTCAAATTAGTCGATCGAATACAACACATTTTTTAAGGGTATTAGACCAACCTATCCGAAATTTTGACACATCTCTCCTGATCATCTAAGAATTGTCCTGACACATTCAAAATTTGGATTTTTTAAGAAAAATTTTTTAACTCAGCCCATACTAGAACCAAAATGGAGTCGAGCTCTCATATTTCGATTAATATACAATTATCGAAGGCTCTGATATGAGAAACGAAAGGGTCAGGACAATTTTACGACAATTTAGAACACTCTGGTAATCGATAAACTCGCATTTCACCGGGATAAAGGCAAAAAAAGTGTTGTATGCGCTTCTATGCTTTAACGATGGTAATACGAGGTTTCGTAGTGAAAATTTAATTGGCCTGGAAATCACAGATGGCGCAGGGAGTCCCTCTGCAATCAATTAGGGTCCAAGAAAGCACGAATCCAGAGGATTTCTGGAGTTTTACTTCGATTTCTTTATAATTATTGTACGAAAATGACAGGTGGAGTATGCCATTTGGTACAATACCCAATATAATTCGACCTAGCTGTCAATATAAAAACGAACGTCGGCAACGTAGGCATTTAGACAAATCTTCTTTATCGACGTCGATGAAGTTCCTCGACGTGTTTCACTTCACCTTAATAGTATAAAGATAGAAAGTATTGTAAAAGACATCGTAGATCCAGCTCCACTGTGCTCTTACAGACTCCCGTAAAGACCTTTTTGTAAACTCGAAATTGACAAGACAAAAGTACCCCCAAATTGTTATACAGGGTGTCGGGTGTTTAAAGAAAATTTTCACAAACTATTAAATAAAGGGGAGAAAACGAAGCACAGGGGATTCGGCATTCCTCGTGCAGGGCTCTTTAAAAAAAAAAATCGCTTACACTCGAGCTAGGGGAATTACAAGTCGGGTCAACGAACGCATGATTACAGGAACGTGTTATCAATTGTCCGTGATTAGCAAATTTCCTTGGGGTCGTCCAGTGGGTCTTGATAGCATGGTCAGAACTTCCGCTCTTATCATCATATCGCGGGTTTCCGAGGCGCGCATTCGTTCTCCTTGAATTTTCTTTCGATAAGTTCAAGAGAAGAAGAGGAATTCTCCCTTGCCAAGTACCGAGACGAGGAATTTTCTCTCGAGAAAGTAAAGAAAAACAGAGAAATTTTCTCTCGACAAAAAAGAGGAATTATCTCTTGACAAATCAAGAGAAAAAAAAGAAGAATTCTCCCTTGCCAAGTACTGAGACAAGAAATTTTCTCTTGAGAAAGTCAAAAGAAAAAAAAAAACATGAAATTCCCCTTCATCAAGCCAAAAGAGGGATGTTCTCTCGAGGAAGTAAAGAAAAACAGAGAAATTTTCTCTTGACAAAAAAGAGGAATTATCTCTTGACAAATCAAGAAAAAAATAAGAATTCTACCTTGCCAAATACCGAGACGAGGAATTTTCTCCTGAGAAAGTCAGAAGAAAAAAGAAAAACGTGAAATTCCCCTTCATCAAGCCAAAAGAGGAATTTTCTCTCGAGAAAGTAAAGAAAACAGAGGAATTTTCTCTTGACAAAAAAGAGGAATTATCTCTTGACAAATCAAGAAAAGAAGAGGAATTCTCCCTTGGCAAGTACCGAGAAGAGGAATTTTCTCTTAACAAAGTGAAAAACAAAAATGTTAAATTTCCCTTCATCAAGCCAAAAGAGGAATTTTCTCTCGAGAAAGTAAAGAAAACGGAGGAATTTTCTCTTGAGAAAAAAGAGGAATTATCTCTCGACAAATGTAGAAAAAAATAGGAAATCTTCTTAATCCCGTAATTGGAGGTGCAGCACGAAGGAACGTGACATAGATATGTACAAGTCCGAGACACGATGCTTCGATACATCCATCGACGCCTGTCTTAACACCCAGAGGTTTTTTAACATCAACTTAGCTGGACTTAACGCGAGGTCCTTCCTAATAATCCTGCGGCGATCGTCCACGAGGTCGAAAAGGGACGGCCCTGGGTCCCACCTAAATCGAGGTCTAAAAAAAGTGTCAATTCTCCCCCCTCGACATCGTTAATGCTTATCAGCTAATCAGCCTATCGGCGGGAAAGAGTGAGCGAAGGTGAGCAATTGTCACCACGTGGACCCGAGTGTATACGTATGCGTCCGTTCATACATGATCTATGTATACACGTGTGATATGAGCTTTCACGTGACTTTATTAATTAATTACGAGCTGGGGTTACACACAATGAGAGACGGCGAATAGCATATCGTAAGGGTTATCGTAAGTCACAGTGATCGAGTTGATTGCGGCGAGACGGGTCCTCGCGAGGGGTCTTTATTTATTTTTTTTTTATTATCACGTAATCATGATTATAAAGTGCTTTCTTTCTCCCGGGGATTCTATTTACTACCGAATAATCTCGATTACAAAGTGCTCCTTCCGTACGAGGGATTTTTTATTATTACGGGATCACGATTATAAAGTGCTTCATTCCTCGCAAGGATTTCTTCATACTATCGTATAATCGTGATTATAAGGTGCTTTCTCCCAAGGATTTCTTTTTTTTTTTATTATCGAGTAATCGCGATTATAAAATGCTCCCTTCCTCGCGAGGATTTTTATTAAAATCGCATAATCACGATTATAAATTGATTCCTCCCTCACGTGAATTTTTTTTATTATCGAGTAATCACGATTATAAATTCCTTCCTTCGCATAATCACGATTATAAATTGCTTTCTCCCTCGCGTGAATTTTTTTTATTATCGAGTAATCACGATTATAAATTCCTTCCTTCCCTCACGTGAATTTTTTTTATTATCGAGTAATCACGATTATAAATTCCTTCCTTCGCATAATCACGATTATAAATTGCTTTCTCCCTCGCGTGAATTTTTTTTATTATCGAGTAATCACGATTATAAATTCCTTCCTTCCTCGTGAGGATTTTTATTATCATCGCATAATCACGATTATAAAGTCATTCCTTCCTCGCAAGAATTTTTTTTAATTATCGAGTAATCACGATTATAAATTGCATCCTCTCTCGGGAGGATTTTATGTGTTATTGAGTAATCACGATCATAAATTGCTCTCTCCCTTGCGAGGATTTTTTGTATTATCGAGTAATCACGATTATAAAGTAATTTCTTCCTCTCAAGAATTTTTTTAATTATCGAGTAATCACGATTATAAATTGGTTTCTCTTTCGCGAGGATTTTTTGTGTTATTGAGTAATCACGATTATAAATTGCTTTCTTGCTCACGAGGATTTTTATTATCATCGCAAATCACAATTATAAAATGATTCCTTCCTCGCAAGAATTTATTCATACTATCGCATAATCGTGATTATAAGGTGCTTTCTCCCAAGGATTTCTTTTTTTTTTATTATCGAGTAATCGCGATTATAAAATGCTTCCTTCCTCGCGAGGATTTTTATTATCATCGCATAATGACGATTATAAAGTGATTCCTACCTCGCAAGAATTTTTTTAATTACCTAGTAATCACGATTATAAATTGCTTTCTTTCTCACGTGGATTTTTTATGTTATCGAGTAATCACGATTATAAAGTGCTTCCTTCCTCGCGAGGATTTTTATTATCATCGCATAATCACGATTATAAAGTGATTCCTACCTCGCAAGAATTTTTTTAATTACCTAGTAATCACGATTATAAATTGCTTTCTTTCTCACGTGGATTTTTTATGTTACCGAGTAATCACGATTATAAATTCCTTCCTTCCTCGTGAGGATTTTTATTATCATCGCATAATCACGATTATAAAGTGATTCCTACCTCGCAAGAATTTTTTTAATTATCAAGTAATCACGATTATAAATTGGTTTCTCTCTCGCGAGGATTTTTTGTGTTATCAAGTAATCACGATTATAAATTGCTTTCTTTCTCACGAGGATTTTTATCATCGCATAATCACGATTATAAAGTGATTCCCTCACGTGGACCTCTCGAGGCGTTCGTCCATCTTGAACCTACTCTAATTACTCGAGGTGTGCACTAGCGAATGTATACACATAAATTCTCTGCAATTATATCCACCAGTGCCCTCTTCGAATACCACAAATTCGTGTTCCCTGCTCGTATGAATCCTTTTTTACGGATATGGTACCGTCAAAACGCCAAACCGTCAAAGAGAAGTCATGTCCCCCAGGGTACACTGGTGAATATCGTTTCATCCATCCGCAGACAAACCAAGAAACTCGATAGAGTTTCGAGCCAAATACATTTTTGAGCGAGAAACTCACAGCGTCGTGTTTCCTTTTAGAGAGAATTCCCTTCACAGATAATCGTACGGATGATCATGAAAGTGACCTAAGTAATTTTCTTTCTTCTTCTTCTTTTTTTTTTTTTTTCTAAGAATCTAACATTACATTCTTGCAATTAACATTTTAATTTTCTTTTATCTAATCTTAATTTAAATTTTATTCCAATTTAGACTCTTTACTTGGACCACTTGGCAAGAAGTGACGAATCAACAGTGTCGGAAGATACATTGTCAACCGATGGCAAGGTTCGTTTCGTAGGGAAAATAAAACCTGTCGAACCTTCACAAATTTACCGCGAACTTATGGGAATAACCGAGTACGAGTGCCTTCTTATCATACACCTGCACCACATCCGCAGGAAAGACATTCATGTCCGCCACTGTACAATTACTTGCGCCCGCTCAATTACCTCGAGAGATTGTTAACTCATATCGCGTCACATCATTGAGAATCCTGTCGCAGAAAACCTGGCTACCTATATAGACTTATTGCCTACAAAACGTCTCTCCGCAACTTCCTCTAAGTGTCTATATACATTATCGTGTATTACATATCCACCCCGTATAGGTAAACAGTCTTAAGTCCAACTTCCTCCAATATTAGTTATTTCTTTTATCTATTCATTGATTTTGCCTCGTTGTAAAACTTAGACAAAACTTCCTGAAATGGACTCACCACCGTTCACCTCTACGGTGAAGATACACTGTCGCATATACTAATATAAATTCCCTCCTTACTAGTATACCGAGATAATAATTGTTTGCACCTCGCTGATTAATTAACTAACCCCTTTTGGATTATTCGGACGAAACTCCTGCCCTTACGTTCTACACTTCACTTTCACTTTCAGGTCTTCCTCTCTTCGTAAGGAGTATTTCAACGATCCTCCAGGAAGGAGACGGTCGAAAGGAAACGCTTTTTCAGACCCTCCGGCTTCCTCTGTTTCTTTTCTCCTTCTCTCAATTTCTATTTAATACTGTGGCGCGTATTACCGCTATTCGGGAGCATCGTTCAAGCCGGAATTTCCATCTGTCGATATGAACAATGTAAGGCACGTGTTTGATAACGCCCGAGCTGTTTATAAAATCTAAATAAAAAAATTTTCCCTTCGTAACGGTCCTGCCGTTCTATCTTACAATTTACATAACACAGATCTGCATCTTCCTCTCTTTCCTTGCTGCTAACAAGGGAAATCCTATCCTTTGATTCGACGCTGCCTTGATATCCGTTAATATTCTAATCACCCGGTCCTTATTAAAGCTTCTCGTTATCAACATGTTGTAATAATTTCGCTCTAATTGCAGCTAGGGCGTGCCACTCGACTGAGCATTAAAAGCAAACGATTTGAATCGCACTTGTCCTGGGAACGTTATCACAGCCGATGGAACATGATTACAGGCAATCGACTACCCGAGTGCCCAAAACGTGCTCCTTCTCCCACCACTGATCGATCGATGCTCAATCACTGCTGACTTCTCACAGACTTTGATGCCGAAGCATCGTCGCAGGACACTGGTACAACCGTGTGTAGACTTATCGAAGTAACAAAGGGCTCTTATGGAGTTATGGTGCAGCATGGAAGCCCTTACAACTAGACATCCGTTCCTTCGTGGAACGAATGAACTTTCCAGCAGTCGCTTATCGATGCACCCTCTGGCTTGCCGACTAACAATAAGGGAGGCCCCCCCCCACACACACACTCACACGAGAACGGTCGGTTGGATAAATACAGAGAGTCTAATCAAGGAGAGGTTACGTCGAATCACCCTTGATCGTAGCACATTAGTCCAGGCGTATTAATACTCCTCGAGTAAGGGCAAGCGGAGCCAGAGTTTTTAGTTCCAGGCAACAAGTAGAATGGAAAAAAAAAATACGGGAGAACGGAGAAACATAGGGGATAAAAAATACGAGATTCTACCCTACTCGAACGAGACATTACCCGGTATAACCATCGTCGAAAGGTTATAAAGGGCTTGTGTCGAGATCTCGGACCGAGTTCTAACATCGTGGACACAGGCCATAACTGGTTATAACGAATTACTGCGAATTACTGCGATTTACTGCGAATTATTGCGAATTACCGCACTTACTACGTGTGAAGCAGACTGCCCGACCACGTGGCTTCGACTGACAGCTGTCACCTGCGCGGCAAGCGCTGCGCGTGAAACCGGCGATAACAACCTAACATAACCTCTATCGCACTTGAATTTAACTAAATTTACCGCATGGCGAGATAACGCTTAAAGATGTCGCAGATAGTTTGCTATCCGCGTAATCGTGTCGTAAAACTCTCGAGAGCACATTTGAACGTATTCTCCAAGTTACGAAAGCACTATTACATATGTAAGACATAGAAGTATCGTATAAAGCGCGATAGACTTACTTCAATTGTGGGCAAAATAAATGGCACTGATTAAAGGAAAGAAAACTAAAAAGAACAGTCCCTTCTAAGGGCCAGAAAAACGGTTTCGAGATAACCCTGCAGTTAGGAGAGCAGAGACGCGATAACTGCGACCGAAGCGCGTTAATGGTGACTTTTTACAGCGGTGCCTATTTTATCGTCTATCTAATTGTAAGTGCGAAAGAAGCCAGCCCCGTAAAAAAACGAAGCGGTAAAAGGAGGGTGCCCAAAATCTGGCATAGAAGACGTACTCTTGTAAATATATGTCTATATACACACACATACGATAAGTCGAGCAACGATCGATCAATCCGAGTGCTCGTGGGTGTCCGTTTCCAGCTTACCTGCGGCACCGGAAGAGGATGGGGTGTAAAGTGAGCTTACATCGTCGTCTAAATCATCTTGGCTACTCATGCGTCCTGGAACGATAGAAGAACCACTCAAGTAACCTCTTAAACGTAACCGTAGTACATGCGAAAGAAATGTATGGGCTACATTTAACAACACGAAGAGCGATTTTTAATAAGCGAGCCTTAAACCGATACCTCTGAGCCCGAGGTTCCTGCCATTAGGCGCTCCTCTATATAGAATGGTCTCCAGATAATTCAATCCATTGTTGTTGATGATGTTGAACCCACAGAGGAGTTCGATCTGCTTCCAACGGTGGACTCGCTCCTGGAGTTCGGCCGTGACTTCGTTAAGCGCCGTCCTGGCCTCGACGATGCTTCTGTCGACCTCATCGATTGACTTGCCATGAGTCGACACAAAGGCACCCACTAGGCTGGACCTCTTCTTCTTTAATTTTTCACACTGTAAATTAGTAACCGCTTTCTTTGAAAGCGTTCTCTAGCTACGTGGTTGGGGTTATTCTCGGGGAGGGTGCTCGGTCTCCAGGGGTAGCGGAACTCAAATCAAATCCTTGGGTACAACTGGTCCAAGGACTTATTTTCAAATCAATGTTGCCAGGTCCTCGTATTGGAACTAATAATTTCTCCAGACGTACTGAAAGTATTTTTTTCTCTCCCTAGGTAGCGCAGCAGAGTCTCGCCGCTGTTAAGTATTTCAATTTTGTTAAATGCTGGACCAAAATAAAGGTAATCCGAAATTGAATTCGGCTACTCTTTTTCCGGTCTCGCATCCCAATGGTTATATCATCAATAAATAATAATTAACGTTCTTTAAATAGCTTATTCTCTCCCACTTTGGATTCTAAAAATCTAAATCATTAACGAGAATTTCTTCAGATTTGCATAAGAATTCCTTTCTTCGGTCTATCCTCAAATGGGTGAAAATTTCCTCAAATTTGCTTCGAAATTCCTTATTTCTACAGTCTTAAGGTGAAGTGAAACACGTCGAGGAACTTGATCAACGTCGATAAAGAAGATTTTTCTAAATGCCTACGTTGCCGACGTTCGTTTTTATATTGACAGCTGGGTCGAATTACATTGAATATTGTACCAAATGGCATACTCCACCTGTCGTTTTCGTACAATGAATATCAAGAAATCGAAGTAAAACTCCAGAAATCTACTGGATTTAAACTTTCTGGGGCCCCAATTGACTGCAGAGGGACCCCCTGCGCCATCTGTGATTTCCAGGTCAATTAAATTTTCACTCCGAGACCCCGTATTCCCATCGTTTTAGCATAGAAGCGCATACAACTCTTTTTTTGCCCTTATCCTGTTCAAACGCGAGTTTATCGATTACCAGAGTGTTCTAAATTGTCGTAAAATTGTCCTGACCCTTTCGATTCTCATATCAGAGCCTTCGATAATTGTATATTGATCGAAATATGAGAGCTCGACGCCATTTTGGTTCTGGTCTGGACTGAGTTAAAAAATTTTTTTGAAAAATCCAAATTTTGAATGTGTCAGGACAATTCTTAGATGATCAGGAGTGATGTGTCAAAGTTTCGGACAGTTTGGTCTAATACCCTTAAAAAAAAGTGTTGTATTCGAATCGACTGATTTGAAGGGTGTTTCACTTCACCTTAAAACAAAATGGGGTCAAAACCCCAGTGAAAATTTCCTCAGATTTATCTCGAAATTCCTTATTTCTTCGGTCTATCCTCAAACGGATTGAAAATTTCCTTAAATTTTGCAGAAAAATCTTCAGACCTAACAACACCGTTTCAGACATCAGGAAGGGAGAACCTACTGCTTCTCGCGCCTGCTGGAGTTGCTTCTCCGCTGAGATCTTCTTCTTCGTGTACGCCTTGTTCTCGATCTCGTGGGTGAGCTGAAGCCAATGCTGCAATCCAACCGGAGGAGACCAACAGCGATCCTCCAGTTCGCCCTCGGCGCGCTGTAGCTCCAGCTTCAACATCTACGGGATAGACAGAGCGCTGTAGACACTTATTTTACACAAATTAAGGTGAAGTGAAACACGTCGAGGAACTTGATCGACGTCGATAAAGATTTTTCTAAATGCCTACGTTGCCGACGTTCGTTTTTATATTGACAGCTGGGTTGAATTATATTGGGTATTGTACCAAATGGCATACTCCACCTGTCGTTTTCGTACAATAATTATAAAGAAATCGAAGTAAAACGCCAGAAATCCTCTGGATTCATGCTTTCTGGGGCCCTAATTGACTGCAGAGGGACCCCCTGCGCCATCTGTGATTTCCAGGTCAATTAAATTTTCACTCCGAGACCTCGTATTACCATCGTTTTAGCATAGAAGCGCATACAACACTTTTTTTGCCTTTATCCCGTTCAAATGCGAGTTTATCGATTACCAGAGTGTTCTAAATTGTCGTAAAATTGTCCTGACTCTTTCGATTCTCATGGGAGCCTTCGATATTTGTATATCGATCGAAATATGAGAGCTCGACGCCATTTTGGTTCTGGTCAGGACTGAGTTAAAAAGTTTTTTTAAAAAATCCAAATTTTGAATGTGCCAGGACAATTCTTAGATGATCAGGACTGATGTGTCAAAGTTTCGGACAGTTTGGTCTAATACCCTTAAAAAAAAGTGTTGTATTCGAAACGACTGATTTGAAGGGGGTTTCACTTCACCTTAAGATAAATACTATGCATCAACTGATAAGAATTTTTAGACTGACTTCTATCTCTGCTTTCAACTGTGAGACCTCGAGGTCCGAGTAGGAGGTGTGCAGTCCTGAGCTCTCGTCCTGTAGCCGTTTCTCCAGGTTCTGCTTCTCCGTAGCCGCACTCTCCTGCTCCATCCTGGCCCTCTCGAGTTCTTTCTACACGATAGACCATTAACTTGAATCTATTGGAAATACCGAGATACCTCTCGACATTACGTTACCAGAGAGATATGTACTGTACCTGCAGATCCTCGAGGGCAAGCTCGGCCTTGTGCAGGCTCTCCATGTCTTTCATCATCCTGTGGAGGTGTTTTTGAGAATTCTTCTTCTGTTGGTAGGCGTACCAGCAACCAATGAGGGCTCCGAACAGCAGAGTGATCAGTACGAGGTCCTTGACACTGTGGCCCGTGTCTGGCAATTTTAGAGTTCACGATCACACTCTTCCAGGGCGACAAAGATACATGTCGAACGGCTATCTTTAAGGTTACCTTTCGGAGGGCCGAACAATACCACGTCCATAGCCTTCAGGGCAATCTTCTGTTTGTGGATTGGGTCCTTGATTCCTAACACGTTGCTTAAGTAATGCATGTTGTTCACTGCCAACCTGAACACCAAAGAATGACGTTAGAGATCCTTGGGCTAACATAACCTATGTCGAGAGGTTACCTGGGGAGCGTAGCACCCGTCACCCGATGTTGTATGAATGTGGGAACATATTGGGGCAGATCGACGTTGCTGGTCAGCCATTCGGATGTTTGCTCAATGGTCCAATTGTGCACCTCGGAGCGCAGCCAGGCTTCCCACAGCTCTCGCACGCTGATGTGCATATCGTCATTGTGATGGAACGCTCGCTGTCTCCTCTCGTAGCCAGCCTCGTATTGTAATTCTTCTCGTAAGAACTGTAAAGAGAGTATCACACAGAATAAAGTCATCGGGATGTACTAAATAAAACGTGTAAAGAGAATAAAATTACATTCTCTGGTATTAAATACTATGCTTACATCATCAGACTCCGAGAGATCTATGTTTCCATTAGCATCGTCATCGAGTTGACTATGGAGTGACTTAATGGCTTCCAGTCCGAGACGATCTTGGGAGGCCATCGTGAGGCAAGCTAAGTCGTCGTTACAAGTTTCTGTACCTAGAACCGGTAAAGAGATGTTTTAACTAATGTTGATATCAATTAGCGTGAAGAAGTAACCATTTCCAATTCCTCTTATGTGAATTTTTAAGTGTGAAATGATTGGAAATGAATAGTTAAACTTATCTTATGATTTGACATTACTCGAGAGGATCCACACTCTTGTTACTTGCTCCCAGAATCATGTTATTTGTGGAATAATTACCGCCTCGAGTATCGTCTCATCATTACCAATACTATACTATATCCCTATCGAACAAAAATAGAACTCCACTTATACATAATCTTTCTGCATCTAATGGGCCAATAGCAATTCAAAGATAGTAATCTTAATGCGATTTTCTCTGGTAATATCTGCTAATTATCTTTCTTTGTTGTCACTACATGTGCATCGATTGCATCGATCGATTCACCTTTTAATTAAATTCCGATTCATCTGAACTGGTTTGCGACATCCACTTCGGTTTGCAGTTTGCTTATCGACCGTTCCGCTAGTATCGACCAAACGTATCCGGATTATACATATCCTAACTAAAGGAAACATGTCTTTATGTATCTATATGCCAATCACGATATTCACCGTACTTCATCCGCACAATATTTAGCAAGAACCATTGCACCTAAACGATCTATCCCGACTATAATCTCATCTATCGCAGAAGTTTCATACGTAACCGTACAATCAAACCGAAGGGATCCGACAAAAACAAGTACATCGCTTTTTGCTTTCAAACATAACAGTGGACGTAACTAGCGGACAAGTCGTACGGCTAGCCATATGCATAAGGAACGATATTTTAAAATCTGTATAATAAATCGTTTCAAGCCCTCGACATGCAGGGCTGGAAAGCAGAGCCTCGGAGTGGGCCAACGGGGCTTCGTATTGTCGAAAGGATGTTACCAGCCTCGTGCGCGACCGCTTGAGCCAAGCCATCGGTGAGGCTGGAGGAGAAGGCAGGAATTTTGGAGGCACCGGAGGAGCCAGACTGGAAGCCGGTGACGTCGAGGGCTCCGCCGCTGGCAAGGATCCCGCGGCAACACCAGGAGAGGAGCTGCAGGCCGATCAGCAGTGTCACGTCGGCGTTCACGGGTGCTCGCATTTTAGGTTAGCTCTCCACCTCCCCGCTGATACCTCACGCGGCCGCCGCGATGTGAGAATCGATCCTGAGAGAGCTCCTCGCGGGCCGCCCTGTCACCTTCGACGTCGACTCGCGATCGCGAGCATTCAAGGTTAACCGACTGTCGGGACACCGGGGTTAGGCGCGACGACGTAGGCTCGAGGGAGAGTGACCTCCCTTCCGCATCTACGGCGATTACGAGGGCGGCGGGTTCGCGAAGGTGCGCCGATCTAATATTGTCAGCTCCATTAAGCCAGTCGAATGAGATGCCTCCGAGGATTATTTCATATATGCCCCGATGATTTATATTAATTAAGTACACTGGGTCTCGGGAATCAGATGTTCTCTATCAAGGCCACTGGGCACGGGCTAGAAGCGCGATAGATGACAAACTCGCGCGAACTCGTGGTATTCGCGGCCTCCTTGTGGTGCACCAAATTTACCGAACTACTCGAATCCGACGAGAATGTTCTTCACTCTTTTCTTTTCCTTACGTTAAATAATTCCTTTCTTGGTTAGATTATCGATAACAAGGGTATTGGGTCGTTTGCTCGACTTGATAAGAATGTTTAGTGCGACATGTGTAAATATGTATATCAGAGAGTTGTGTGTGTATGTATGCGTCGCCAAAATTACTCATTCTCGCATCTGATTGGGTATTTCCGTTGGAGCCTGCGCAGAACGACCAATCTGTGCTAATTTATGCGCAGCTGGTAAGCAAAATTTAAGGGATGATCGGGGGTAATCAGCTGTTCGCCCAGTGTCATGTCAATTCGTGGTGATCTGAAATCTGTTAAATGTCAATTTAAACATTTCTTAAAAGAAGACGGGCTGGGAGAGTGAGTGAATTCCTAGTTTAAAAAATTCAACTATTTTAAGTCGATCGAAACCATAACTCAAAGTATTGGTAGGTTGCACACTTAACAGAATGATATAATTTTGATGTCGTCTTTTCTTTCAGTTTATGCTAAATTTTATTTTCAGGCAAAATGTCCCCTGCGTTGCTGGCAAATGAGGAACGGTGTCTCGGTGGGATGACTTTCTTTGCGCAGAGCCATCCCATAGAACTCTGCGGCAGCAATGGACTCCCTTTAACTCCAAACTCGATAACCATATATGGAAAGTCTCAGTTTTTAAATACGATTGCTCATCCTAATCTCTCGACTTACCTGGACATCATCAGAAGCAAGCATGGTAATGTCGATAAAACTTACGTTAGTAGTCCAACTTGTAAGTCCTGAATCATACATGTTTCCTGTTCTTAGAGAGAACCGTGGTAGTCGCAGAATACAGTGGTGTAACGTTGAGGAGTAAGGACGCTTTGCCATCCGAGGAAGTCGTGAGAATTGCATATCAATGTCTCCTTGGCTTACAGCATATGCACGAGTTGGGTCTCGTTCATCGACATCTGAGTCCAGACAATATTCTAATTAAAAAGGACGGAAATGTTCAGCTCTACAATTATGGTTTATATTATATGACAGACAGTGGGAGAAACGTATCGTTCCCTATCAGGTAACTTTTATTGAATTTTAATTAAGTCCTTCTTGTACTAAACGTCTACCTTGCTTGATTTTATGATTCCAGTTATCCAAAATATACTGCACCAGAAGTATTTCTTAGTACCGGAGTAAGTGGCATTAAGGTTGATTCTTGGTCATTGGGTATAATAATTGCAGAATGCCTTTTGAAGCGTCCTATATGGCCAGGTATTAAGTTGTCGCAGTGTTTGAGAAAGGTTCTGAGTCTCCTACATTCGGAAACAACCATTTTTGAACGGTTGGCCAGGGAAAATAATTGCTTTGAAACGTATCAAGTAAGTTCGCTTTCAAATGTTCATTCTAATACTTATCAACTGTGTAATATTACATAAATACAATTAATTGAAATAGGCTTTATCGCAAGACATAAAAGACTTCGTAAATGCCTGCCTTCAAATACATCCATCAAAACGTAGCACCGTGGACGAATTGCTGCAATTGCCATTATTTGAAAACTTTTTGAAGAAGGATGCAAAGGAGAAAGAAGCTAACTTATATAAACATGTCATTGTGAGGAAAATGGATGAACTCTATTATCTTTGGCAGCTAGCCGGGGGAGACATAACGATTGAATTAAAGAAACAAGGGCTCATTAGGTCAAGACCACCCATTCTGTCGATACCAAAGTAACAAGAACCGTGGAACAATGGAATTACATTTTCCTTAATCGATTCAATTAATACAATTAGTTTGAAATTTTATTGTTTAGTTTAGTAATACTGTTGGGCCAGATGTTTGGACGTCGAGACACGGCTGGTTTACTTGACCTAAGAGTAGTAAAAGTTTCTCTCGATACATTGAAGCAACGATTGTCTCACATACCATACATAGCAAATTACCCTAGATTGACAAATCAGTATGTGCACCTACATAATTAATACAAACATAGTTTAATATCCAGCGAAATGAATAGTAATTAATGCTCTTTTTCTGTAGAATGGAAGTACACCCACAAGATGACATAAATAATGCAGCTTCTAAGCTGCCTCTAATCATCCGAGAGAGAGATACCGAGTACCAATTTTACAGGATTGTTCTCTACGACAGATTATTACAGGTATTTAGATGAAACGTCAGTTTCCTTTCTCTCTTATAATTCTATAATTAGTTCTTTCTAGGTTTACCCAATTTCAAGAAAGGCAATTATAAGAGAAGCTCATAAGGATATCCCTCCACCGGTGCGAGGTGCAGTATGGGCTGCGTTGCTCGGAGTCAAGGGTGACATTCAAAGACGATACGAGATGATCGATAAGGAAACTCCAACACACACCGACAGACAGGTTCTCTTCGCACATCCTATAATACTATTACATTTGCTCTGTTTTATTACAATTATCATCGTAGATCTATTTTTACTTAGATCGAAGTCGACATCCCAAGATGTCATCAGTACAGCGAACTACTGTCATCAGGTGCTGGACACGAAAGATTACAAAGACTGCTGAAAGCCTGGGTCAGAGACAATCCACATTATGTATATTGGCAAGGTCTTGATTCGCTCACAGCTCCATTCCTTTATCTCAACTTTAATAACGAAGGTTCTAACCTACAAACCATATTAAGTCATATGTAAGGCAGCACATTCTTAATGCGCAATTTTTCAGCTCGTGCCTTCGCTTGCCTTTCGGAATTCATTCCCAAATATCTGCACAAATTCTTCCTAAAGGACAACTCTGCTGTTATTCAAGAATATTTAGGGAAATTCTCTCAAATCATTGCCTTCCACGATCCACAATTAGCCAATCATCTGAAGTCCATAAACTTCGTTCCTGAGCTATTCGCCATACCATGGTTCCTAACTATGTTTTCACGTGAGTACTCTCAATTGATACTTGTACATTACAATTACAACATACTGTAAACAATGTCAATTTGTACTCAAATTAAGGATCTACTTGACAGATGTGTTTCCGCTTCACAAGATACTCCACTTATGGGACAAGCTTCTCTTAGGAGATTCCTCGTTCCCCCTTTTCGTCGGCCTAGCAATTCTGAGGCAACTACGAGACTCTTTATTGACGTCTGGTTTCAACGAATGCATTCTACTCTTCTCTGATCTTCCCGAAATAGACATAGAACTCTGCGTCAAGGACTCCATGACGATGTATCAAAAGACTCCTGGAAGCATCGCATATCGAAAGCACCAGTTCGATCAATCCAAGGTACGAAGCTAGGATTTTCTCCGATTATACTACATTACAAATTTCATTTGATCTACCTTTTAATAACTGTTTTACAACCACGCAGGCGATCAACTGGCTGGAACACGAGCCTGGGACTGAAAAGATGCCTCGAATCAGTATCGAAGATTTTTTGCAAGTCTTGAATAGCAATCCTGACAGCGTCATTGTAGTTGACATACGTAACAACATACAGTATGTATTTTTAATTATTTAAGGTGAAGTGAAACAAGTCGAGAAACTTAATCGACGTCGGTAAAAAAATCTTCTAAATACCTACGTTGACGACGCTCATTTTTATATTGACAGCTGGGTCAAATTATATTGGGTATTGTCCTAAATGGTATACTCCACCTGTCGTTTTCGTACATTAATCATAAAGAGATCGAAGTAAAACTCCAGAAATCCTCTGGATTCATGCTTTCTGGGGCCCCAATTGACTGCAGAGGGACCCCCTGCGCCATCTGTGATTTCCAGGTTAATTAAATTTTCCCTCCGAGACCTCGTATTCCCGTCGTCTTAGCACAGAACCGCATAAAACACTTTTTTTGCCTTTATCCCGTTCAAATGCGAGTTTATCGATTACCAGAGTGTTCTAAATTGTCATAAAATTGCCTTAACTCTTTCGTTTCTCATATCGGAGCCTTCGATAATTGTAGATTGATCGAAATATGAGAGCTCGACGCCATTTTGATTCTGGTCTGGGCCAAGTTAGACTATTTTTTCCAAAAATCCAAATTTTAAATGTGTCAGGACAATTCTTACAAGGAAACATTCCCAAGTGTCCGCCCCCGATCTTATTGATTTTCATATATGTGGAAAACACAAAAATCTAAGAGATACGTGTTTTTTTTATATCTGCAATGATCCACATTTAACACGTTCCCTGCCGAAACAAATGACGAGTACGCTGTCGTAAATAGACCGTGGGGCGTATACGCCCCACGCGGCAGGGAACGTGTTAAGGGGTGAAACAACCCCCCAAAGTTTGGCGAAAATTCGATTTTTATAACAATTTTCGTAGAAGCAATATGGAGGGATTTCGACGAAACTTGGTATAAACGTATTCCGTATAAGGACAGTGAAAACACAATATTGTTCAGCAATGCTACACCCCCCCCCAAGGAGGTGAACTACCCTTCAAGCGACATTTTTTTGTAATATCTATTAAACGAGCATTCCTACTTAAGTCCCACTTACGCGATGTGATTGCTCACAAAAAATAAAGAAATACGTGTTTTTTGCTTTTTGCCAATAAACATTTATACATCGGTTGTAAACAATGAATGTAGGTGGTATACGGGTATATTTCGACTAGCTATATTGGATTATATCGTGACCAATTCATTGTACATAAATCTTGTGAACGTGCTTATTCCTCAAAATGTCCTTGGTTTTCATAGCATGCAATTATTTATAAATAAAATTGAAAAAAGTTTAAGAGACTAAAATAGTGTCGCAACAGATCCGATGACGCAGTCATCACCCGTTTCCAACTGGTAATACAATCTCCTTGGTGAAACGGTAAAATTGGATTTCTACCGTTTTTACGATAATAGAGTTAGCGATATTCGTAAATAATTGCATATTATGAAAACCGACATTTTGAGGAATTAGCACGTTCACAAGATTTATATACAATGAATTGGTCACGATATAACCCAATAAAGCTACTTGGAATATACCCGTATACCACCTACATTCATTGTTTACAACCGATGTGTAAATGTTTATTGGTAAAAAGCAAGAAACACGGATTCTTCATTTTTGTGAGCAAGCACATCGGGTAAGTGGAACGTAAGTAGGAGTGCTCGTTTATTAGATATTAGAAAAAAATGTCGCCTGAAGGGTAGTTCGCCCCCTTGGGGGGGTGTAACATTGCTGGACAATATTGTGTTTTCACCGTCCTTATACGAAATACGTTTATGCCAAGTTTCGTCGAAATCCCTCCACTGCTTCTACGAAAATTATTATAAAAACTGAATTTTCGCCAAACTTTGGGGGGTTGTTTCACCCCTTAAATGTGGACCATTGCAGATATAAAAAACACGTGTCTCTTAGATTTATGGGTTCTTCAACATATATGGAAATCAATAAGATCGGGGGCGGACACTTGGGAATGTTTCCTTGTTAGATAATCCCGAGTCATGTGTCAAAGTTTCGGACAGTTTGGTCCAATACCCTTAAAAAAAAGTATTGTATTCGAATCGACTGATTTGAAGGGGGTTTCACTTCATCTTAAATCACTTGAAACTGTGGCATAAATTTCACAGACTTTTTATGCATAGATTTGAGAGAGGTGGCGTAGCAGGAAGCATTAACATTCCATTCACGAGTGTTCAGCTATCGTACACCCACATCGAGACTCTTGGTCCGCAAGCCAAACCCCTCAAAGATAATAAAGACAAAATCGTGGTGATCGTCGGACCGCACGACCAGAACAACACCCTGGTAATGACTTTTCGATCACTCACGCAGTCCTCTCTGTAAAATAGAAATGTGCACTGATATTATTTTTCACAGTTTGCAGATTTCTTGATAAACTGCGGAGTCAGGGGTGTGTGCTCCTTACATGGAGGAATCTGCACTCTGCGATCCAACTCTCCGAGCATTCTGGTTCCTGCACCGTGAAGGAATCAGTCCCTTAACCTGTACATTCGCAAGGACTCTTTTTTAATTTTACTACGTTATATATGTATTTATATTCATAATGAACACGAGTATAATAATTACGTCTGTGTCGATCGTGTCATGTACTATAGTATTACCTACAATAATGAAATCTCCTTTGATTAATACTTTTTCTTTGGCTATCTTAAATGTAGACTTCTGCCATGTAGAGCTTGCGATAGTGTATTGACGAAGGGGAAAGATCCAACCGTTGCCTTGGCAACGTAGGGCCAAACATTTCCCTAGCATGAGAAAATGTCTGAGACGCAGAATGTTCCAAGTGAGAAGTGTCAAAGCAAATGTTAAGGTTAGAATTTAAAAATAATAACATGGCGAGTATTTCGCAGATAGATTCGTTCAAGAGATTTATTCACGACTTCGATTGTAAATTCTACAACGTGCTGTGAATCGCAGGTTGCCATATACAAGAGAAAAACCATTTCTGATTTTGACATTTTGGTTTACATTTTGGTTGATCATGGAGGTACCGCAGACCTTTCGAAGATGGGCGAAAAAGCGCCTGAAGGAGGAATTCGAAGGAGTCATCGAGGAAGGACTGGAGGCCAAAGAAGAGCCTCAGGAGATCGCTCAGCGAGTGATAAACTCAAAATACATGGCAGCACTTCTGAACTCAACAAAAGCAGCTTTCGCAGAGCACGGGGTATCAAGATCTCGCTCTGAAATGTCTTGCGAGTTCCAGCCTCAGTCTTCGGTGTCCATTGGCAGCGATCTCTCTGGAGACGACTGGTGTCCTCTGAAGAATCATACCGATCGATATAGTTACATCTTTGCCAAGATCGATTACGATAAACCAGTTCACGTGAGGCTTGCTGGGTACGAAGCGTTATTAAAGAGTGACCCGAGTGGCATAGGCAGTACCGACTTGTGGGAAGTGCTGCTGAAAACACTGCGTGATGGCATCGCAGACACCAGCCGACCCATCTTCGAGGCCAGTTTGCAGGTTAGATCGCCAAGTTTCTGCATGTATATAATATTTTCAGAATTTCCTCAAAATGTTTCCTGTTTTCTCTTCTTAGGTGCACGCGAAACTCCTAAATGGTCCACACTCCCACGAGACTTGCGCAAATCTGTTAACAGCTTTCAAAGCTCAGTACCACTCGAAGAAACTGCACGACGCCCTGCCAACTGTCACGTCTGGTATTAACTTAAAAATCTTCCAGCACGAAAAGTTGTTTCGCATCGTGCATCTGATTGTTCGTTACCAAGAGGAGATTCTGAAGACCATAAGGGGCATCGATAAGACTATCGAGGAAACAATTGATCAATTTGTGACGTTCCTAGGCTCGCAGACCAGTGTACCATTGATTTCAATCCAAACTAGGACTCTGACCCCTCTTAATATAGTTTCGGTGCTCGAGCCCCAAGCAAAGTGGAGCAGAAAGTGGATACATGGCTTGGCCACGAGGAGACCTCTCATCTCAGCACTGAACAAGTCTCCAAACCTGCTGCGACAGATGATTCTGCTTGCTCAAAGTGGACTTACAAAGCCTCCATTATCGGTATCGCTGTCTATCCAGGACGAACCATCGGAAGCGTACATCTCTGGAGACACCGTCGAAGCCATGACTTACATCCACTGCCTGACATTCCTTTCGCAGCTTTGCGGTAACGCAGCAGGTCAAGAATTACTTTCAGAGAGCCAGCTGGATGTTTCTTTCTCCCCTTCTGAATTTCTAATAGCTTCGCTGAGTTCTCTGAACCACTTGGCTTCATCGGAGACACCAAAGGGAATATACGAAGCGTGTCGAGCAGCACTGCGACACGTTTTGGATAAGCCAACGGTCCTCTTCGATAGCAGATTCTACCACGTTGCCCTCAGTCCATTAATTCGTTGCACCGAAACAGAACCAAAACTGTGGCCACACACGTTGGATGTCATGATGCACACTTTAACAACTGTCGATGGTCTCTGGTTCATAATTTCTGAGTATCGAGTAGGGTCTGCTAGTGTTGAGCAGATCACCAGCTCCCCAGCCGTTGCCATTTTGGAACATACGTCGAATTTACTTCACCAGCCTTTCTCTGTCATGGATGTCGAATGTGTCATCGGTCTCTTCAAATTCCTGGAAAACTTGTTCGAGGCATACGATGTCTTCGATGTCTTGCAAGAGTCGTTGAAACGTCACTTTTTCCCTGCTGTGACGTATCTGTATAATAAAATGAACAAGTACTGTATCAAGAATGAGACTAAGATGCAGAGTCTTCATAGGTATAATTTATTAAATTTATACAGAATCTTTTAACACTACCCAGTACACTCAGGATTTATTTACAGTGCAACAAGGAGAATATTACTGAAGATAAGCTCCATCCCTATTGGCCTGTACATGTTATCCACTGAACCACTAGTGTTCGAAGAACTGATCCGAAGCTCCATCGTACCGTTAAGATCCTCCTGGAGTTCTAATGACATTATTGGCTTCGTGGCCTCCGCTGCATTCTTCAAAACAGGGTTCCAAGTACTCTCCGATCTGGCACCGCAGGCCATGTCGACACTACTGACCGATCTGCGTACAATTCTGGAAGATCCTCATCAGTTCTACGATCCATGGAATGATCCTCACGTCATGAAGTTCCTACATATAGTTAGTTTGCTCTCCCTCAACACTAAATGTAAGTATTTACATGATTTGAAATGGTTTAAAACACTAAACCTACCACCGGTGGGTAAAATGACAGGTTTAAATGGTATTTGTAATGGGGATATAAATCGTCGGTAGGTTTAGTGTTAAAGCTAGAAATTAATTCTGTCGATTGGCAAGAATCCTGTCGTATCCTAACCTCTCTTTGTAAAATGCTTATCTGGCAGGTTTCATGGCATTTCTTGTGAACTCTGGGGACAGCGATGAGACCGAGTATCCCAAAGATTTGTTCCAGCTTTTGCAACATTCTCTGGATTTTGACTCGACTTATCATTACCTGGCTCTTCGAACCCTGAACGAAGTCATTTGGAACTTGGACATTCACATCTACTTGGAAAATATGCTCGATTTTCAGGTAATACAATTGTTCCCTCGTTTATTTTGGGTTATATTTGAATTATAACTTTATTTAAATAATTTATACCTTCCAGAGTGAACTATTAACTCTTCAGAAGAATTGTACTTGGGAGACCGAAGAGGATGGTAACATAAAGCTTGGCTTTGTCATCGATGAATGCAGTTCTTTGCGTCACGAAATTCTCCTGCGCTCTTACTACGTTAGAAACCTGCACGATGAGTGTACGAAGAATCAGGAGCAGTATGAATTGTTTTCACAGTTTCCTCCGTCACAGAAATGCTTAGAAACATTAGACGATGCCGAAGCAGCATCTTCTTCGGAGCTTGATTTAATTCTTCAGAAAAGTAAGCCTGGCTTACGTGACAGTGGTTGGATATCGGAAGTCAGGAAAGCACATAAGAACTCATTGGGTCCAGTAAAGGTAATTTATTTGGAATTCATTAAGCATACGTCTGTTTCATTTTACTCTCCATCCTAGAATTCAACACTGATTGGGTTGCTGGATCAGATACAGAATGTCATCCCTACATCGGAGTGGGTAGACGACTATAAGTGGCCAGACATCGACGACTGCGAAAAGGATTTTTTCTTTCCTGAAGAATTACACGGCATTGACTTGGCTTTGCATTATGCAGAGCTAAATGGAACTCTGGAAAACACACCACAGGCGAAGAAGGAATTGAAAGTATTCATAAGAAGTGCCCACAGTTTTATAAAATACGAAGCACCGAAGAAATTCGAGAGCTTCGACTGGTTCCTAGCGACGATCTTCATGATCTGCACTGGAAACATGGAAAAGTACGTAATTCCTTGTTTAAATTGAAATGCCTCAGCTGGTTGCGAGTCCACTTTCCATCGCAGATTCTCTTTGATGAGTTCTCCTAACCTAGATTCGAAAGAAACGTCAGATAAGGAAAACTATCCGTCTGAGGATCTGGAGGTCAAGGATGACTCGAGCTAACCAGAGTCTCATCATCGGCTAAGCCTCAGGTTGAAAACTTAGTCGTCATAGTCAGTAACGAGTGATAACTCGATTGATCGGACTGATTTCTTCATCATTGACCGAGTCGATGAGAGATTATTGCGACTTTAAATAAAGTATTAATCCTAATATTTCTAGATGCAAAGTATTCGTGACACGACTCATTCGATGCCCATCGGCAGTCTTTGTATGGCAAGCACTGGGTCGAACAGTGGACCAAAAGAATGTCGCAGAGGCTAGCACTCGGTTTGTCTTGATACACCTTTTGAGAAGCATCGTAAGCACCGAGTTCCCTGCTGTTAGACACAACTTAAAGGTACAGCAAAAAGTACTTAAAAAGTGATAGTACCAGAGATAGTACGAGATACTAATCAAAATTGCGACATTTCACAGAATGATTTAGGATTGGACTGGTGGATGGTCTGCGACAGGCTATTGTCACAATGCTTCTGGGGAGTACTGTCCTGGACAGAGATCCTACACTTTCTTAGCATTTGTATATTATATCCATCGGATTACGTACTCTATTATTGCGCTTCCCTACTTCACCACTGCCAGCGTACCATGTTACAAAATACCACAGATGGTCAGATGTGGCCGGAACATATGGTAAGCTTATAGCCACCATCGTAACACAAAGTTAATAACTAACGAAGAGCTGAATTTAATACTTGGAAATATGTATGAAATCTCTATAATAGAATCTCGAGGAGTACCACTGTCACGAACAAATCCTTTTCATGGATCGTTTGTGTAAAAGGCATAGGAATAAAGTCTTGCCAATTCTATCCCAACGACATTTGGACGTTTCGGAGTAACGAATGATAATTTATGGATCACTGGGAGCAGTTATGATAATGGTTTATCAATGAAATTGGTCCCGATAACAAACTTTGGGTAAGAAAGTAAAACCAAATCATTGAAATACCTCCCTTCTACTTTTCAATATACGAAGTTATCACCATTTCTTTATTCTAGGCAATCGCAGGGCACGGAAAAAGAAACACCAGTTCCCACAGCCAATCGCCAGTGCTTCGGCATCATTTATGTTCAATAAAAAATTGGAACAGAAGGAATACATTTAACAGATCACTCTATATGTACACGTATGTAGAAAAGAGGTGTTGCTGGGAATCATAGTAACGTGATCTGCGAGTGTTCTATAATACATCGGTGCGTTGTATTCATAATCCATTGAGTCTATTACTTAAAGACATACCTGTTTTCCTTGGCAACTGTCACTCGCCTCCTGCTCCGACTCGTTGACACTGTTTCTACCTTTTGCCTTTATTTTGTTACACTTCACATGTGCCCACCCTCTGATACTCATCGCAAACCCAAGCTGCACCGAACAACACTCGCACTGTTAACCGTGACGTCTGTACACCGTGGCCTGGGTACAGTACGTCATTTGTACTACTTTATATTTCCTACGACTCGTCGAATGCTGTTTAGGATTCCCACGAGTTATCGTGGAGCCTGGCAATTACCCGACTGACAGTTGGAATATTTACAAAATAGTCATCCAGTGATATCGATGCCCACACTTTGACACCATGGCTGCTTTCAATCATCGTGGATGGTGAACAACTTCGCCACATCATTCAGATCGTCGTATTGTGCTCCTCTAGCAAGAACCTGGGATTAAAGTAAACGTTAAACATGGAACCAACGCTTTACATGATTTCTGACAGTCATCGATCATTTTGACACACCTGTCGAGCAATAGACATTCGGTTGAAAATATTCCATAGAACGATGCCTACGACGATGTCATTCTTTAGATAGAAGACCACTCCCTTTCCAAAGTCCTTCACTTTCATTTCTTTCTCCGGATCCTTGTCGGTATCACACTTTTCCTGGAAAGCCTCGGGGATTTCTTGGGTCATCAGCTCCGCTTTCAACTTTGGCTGACTTTTCCCTGATGCAACATCCTAAGTTATAAAGCGAAACATTAATATTGGTTTTTATCTATTGATGTTCAGCTTGCAATATTAATATGTTGTAAACTGAACACCAATTGACAATAAAATTGGACATCGGTGAGGATTACATAAAACAGATTCACTATGTAAAAAGACATTGGACTAACCTCTTCGCTTTTAGACCTGAGGGACTCATCGGAGGCACTAACCGCAGCAAGTGGTGTGTCTACATCCGTTGCTTTTGCAAACACTCCGACTGTCGGCAGCGAAGAGTCCACTATTCCTATGGCTTCATAGCCAACCTCTGGTCCAAGATCCGACCAAAACATGGACTGATGAATATAAGGCTTTCCTATTAAAGAAAAAAAAAAAAAAAGAGGAATATCAGATTATAACTGCATATATTTATTAATTCTTAAGAAATCTCTAGAGACCGATGCCTGAACCCACTTACTGGCGCCTGTCATGTTTTCACCAGCGAGTCTGCCGGATATGACAGCGTGATCGTGATGTTCTACTCTTCTTCTGCCAAGTCTGACATCGTAGAAGCATGCTGCATCCCCTGCTATCCAAAGATCACTTCTCGCTTCTAATTCTGCATTGACGAGGAAACCTCCGACATCAGGATCGACTTCTAGATCGGAGGGGCCTGCCAACTGTGTATTGGCCTCGGCACCAACTGCCACTATGACCTGGTCAGCTTGGATCTGTCAAGTCCAGAATATAAGTTAAAACCAGACATCAGATTCCGATCCTCACCTTGTATTTTTAAATATACATACAGCATTTTGACTTGTCAAGAAGAGAGTTAGCTTTCCGTTCTTCAACTCGAGATCTTCGACTTCGGAGTTGGGTATACACTGAACACCTTCTGCGACCACCCTCTTCGTAGTCCACTCACTTAGATACTCCGGCAGAACTTGAGCCATAATGAACTTCTCTTTGTACACTTGATACACTCTCTTGTTTTCTCTATCTACATCGAACAAGTGTTTTATTAATTAACGTTGAACGATCTGTTGAGTGCAAGAATTTCCTTAGATCGACATAAATGGAGTTGTACCTACAATTTCGAGCGAGGGAACACGCAAGTTCAGACCCCAAAAATCCGCCGCCAATGATGACAATATTCTTCACATGCGGATCGTGAATGTTATTTTCCAACTCCAGGAAGTCATCCGTTGTTCTGAATGGTATAACTCTTTTTTTCACGTCATCCTCTGCAGTTTCGAAAATAGGAAGGTTCTTCGGCGTAGCTCCTGCGAAGATTGATCTTGTTGGATTGCTAATAAGTTGTTATAACGGAAGATAAATGGAAATAAACCTGTCGCTAAGAGACACTTCTCATAATGAATCTCGTAACCGTTCTCCAACACAGCGACTTTTTTTTCTACATCGATTTTTTTTACTTTCCATCCTCTGGCCACGGCAACGCCACCCTTTTCAGACTCCGCGATATCTGGGACGTTTGCATAGAATTCCGGAGGTTCATAAAACAAACTGTCGAAGCAAAAGTATCGATTAGAATATTAGGCAAAACCTGTTTTACATTGATACACCTTATTTTTAAATGCGATTATTTAGAAGTGTTCATCACCTTCTTTGAGTGCCATTCCATTGTTTAAAATTTAATTGTGCAGTTATACTTCTGTCCGTGTTATACCAAAGTTCTTTCGACAAGGGTGGCCGCATGTACGGAAGATCACCTTCCTCCGTTATCACTAAAACCTAACAGATGTTTGATTTAATAAAATAGATAAAAGCGATCTAATTCCTCTTCTAAACATTTAAAATATAGAAATATACCTTGGCTTTTGGATCCCTAGTTTTAATAGACCTAAATGCAGAAAATGCTGCCGTTCCTCCACCAACTAACAAATACGGGATGTTCTTTGGTATGTCTTGAGAATTATCTGGGACTTTTACCGTTTGCCTTCCACGCCATGTTTTATCTTTCTCCTCTGCGAACATAAAAATATAAATAAACACACGACAATGTTTAACTTGAGAAAAGATCTACCCAAATAAACTTACCTTTTTTTGGAGCCTCTTTGACTACCTTATCATCGGATAGTTTCAAGCGAGATAACTACAAACAATCTCTTCTTTAGGTTTGCCTATACCTTAGTATACACTCGTAACATGTTTAATAAATCATACCGTAAATGCAGTTGCTCCAGCCACAAAAACTGCAGCTAGAACTTTAGCCCAGTATCGTAACTGTTTCCTTTGTTCCTCTCCCAGTAGAGGTTCTCTACATGGAGGTATACCACCCTGTCCACCAGGATTACATTCTTCATAACACGACGGTGGACATAACCCATCGGGACGGACTTCACAGACAGGCCGACTAATTTTAGGTGGAGTTGGAGTGGCTTTTGAATTTTGATACGTAGACCCAGGAAGACATTCCTCTACTTTGACCGTGGTGCCGGGTGGTCTGTACGGCTTCTTGTCTTTCGCATCGTCACTGTATAATAAACTATTGAAACTAATGAAACCTAAAACATAAAGTTTCCACTGGTATAGCACATGAGCAGGCAGTAGCATTTATAGGTTATGTAAAATCAAGCGAATTTCAATTGCATGTCTGTACCTTGGTAAGAGATTATTGTAATTAAAACACGTAGGAAATTAATGAAGAGGAGTTAAAAACTCGTAAAATGGAGTACATAACGCATTAAAGGTTCGATCTTACGAGCACTCATGGCTAATAAATATCGGCAACCGAGGCGTTCCCGAGAGCCGATTCTCGTGTAGAAATAATTATTATTTTACGATTCTACTCACCGGCGCATTGCGGGGGTCGATGGAGACAAACAGTTTGTCCGTGCCTTGAAATTTTAGTGAGTTGTCCGATAACTTTCCCGCAACTTAACATTTTTGACGGGCCGTCCTGGCCTTACGCAATATGGCGGTCGTGCGCGTGCCGGGTCCTGTTGCGCGCGCACGCTCGATTTCAGAGCTATCGAAGTGGACCAATCGAATCGATTACTCGATTGCTCCGCCAATGACGTCGTCTCTTGACTTCTCGAATGAACACCCGACCAAACGAGAGGCAGATGTGTTCAAATCCATTAATGAAAGTTAACGCAATTCATATGTAAGACTTAGAAGAAATTAAAACAATCTCACGAACATAGGTATTTAATAACTTTCGAAGAATCTATTTCAAACACATGACAAAATCCTATAAAATTAATAACTATTCATGTATCCGACAGCTCCTGCCGTGTTGCAAGGCTTGATCAGAAAATATAAATCTCGTATCCTTTGACCGCCGGCATGCGTCTGAACTGTAAAATAAAGAAGTGAGATTAAAATACATAAATCTCAACAAAGAGCATCAAGGAGGATATCTGAAATGTAAATCTCTATAAAGGAATTCATTTGCTCCGCACAATTAGGAGAGTAAGGAAGAAGAAGCCTCCTCCGATGATTAAATGCCTCGTATTCTTCTTGTTGTCTTCGTCATACTTCTGTTGCCAAGAGATTTCAGGAAGTGGCACAGTGTCCATCAAACAAGGTCCCGGTGGGACGATTTGACGAGTCGAAGGCTGAGTCGTATCGCAACTGCATTCTAAAGTACTCAGCACTCTCTTAGGCTTCAATTTTCGTACGAATTGCGCTACAATAGACAACATACATTCACCTTATATATTCCCAGTAGTCTCGTAATAATTAATAAAGAAACGATAACTCATAGATTACATCATAATATAATATAAGTCATCGTCTCATCAAACCATGTTACCAGGAATGACGAGCCTATGATTCAGGATTCCTGTTTGATGCAGATACGTCGCCGTGCGAAACATTTTAAGCAGTCATTCTAAGCGTTCCAGCGATCTCCAAAATCTTCGGTGCTTCCGTCACATGAAAAAGTCAATTCCTTATTAGGGAGAAACAAAAAAAGGACGAAAATCGCGATGACCTTCAGGTGAATCCAAGGCAGACGAACATGAATCATTCCTTATCGCGAACACCTAACCTAAATAACGCCGCAAGCCTACAAGCTCATAATATCCTCGAATAAATTCCTCCTTTAATTGACCTCCTTATTATTTTACTTATTATGTTCACATACATTTGAAGGTTATATGAATCGATGCTTGAACCAGTTTGAATGCGCGCCATCATGGCGCCATCTTTCCCTAGGTCACGTGACCAAGTTTCTATGATCCCATTGGCCGGTACGTTTTGAGGTTACGCTCTTCCTTGTCTATTTCACGGCATCGGAAAAGGACAGATCGATTTATTTGATGGTAAATTAATTTCGGAATACAGTGGAATACGGTTGGGTGCACATCTCCTCTGCGGTTCTCATTCTGTAGTGCTCGATTTGCCCGGCGCGTGGTGTAGTGTGTCGGTGATAAACACGAATGATAACAGTACCTGCGCTTGTGACGATTACGACCAACTACGACGACTCGTTCAGACTCGCTCTAGCTTGCTGCAGAGAGGTGCGACATACCTTTGTTCGTGCGATCACCTGTAAATTTGAAGTGCATTGCGGTCTCCGAGGAGCGCAAACCAACCTCAAACATTCCCGTCGACTTCTGAACAAGGTAATCCCCGCTGGCAAGTCTCGGACGAAGTCTAAGAAAGCCGGAGTTTGCTGTCAATTTTTCACCGTTATATGAGCCCCAGGAAAGGAGAAAAATGATTCACTTTCTGTACACATGTATGTATGTACGTTTTGAGAATTAAGTTCTGCTAATTTTTAGACTTCTCGGCGGAACGAGAGTGTTAGAAGTTCGGATATATACAAGTGTAGCGGAGAGGGTAAGGCGCAGGGAGGTAGAGGCTTGTTTGCAAACAAATCGATGTGAACTTAACTTATGTTTCGATGAGCAGTCCTTTTAGGAAAGTGGAAGGTATTTCCCAGACTGTGGGACATCTGAATTGTTCATATGAAAACTGTTTTATAATTCTTTGTCGTAAGCGTGCCTGCAAATAGAAAGAATTTTCCCTAGTTTGGCTAAAACGTGCAGGGGTGTGTATATATATATATATATATATATATATGCAGATATATATATATATATACATATGCAGATATATATATATATATATGCACAAGTGAATCAGAAACAGGTTGCCAAAAATGGAGTACCACATTACTGATTTGGTAGGGACACCTTCGGCAGAAGTTCCGTCTTCATAGAATGCCCTTAGTGATTTCAAGATGTGGGAGTTCTTTTTATAGACCAAGTTCGACCTCGTTTCCTGCACCGTTGTGGGCAGTCAGCTGCAGGTTGATCCTTGCCCGTCCGTTTTCAGTCCTGCGTGGATGGATTATAAAGTGCTTATTAAGAATTGCGTCCTTTGTAATCCTGAACATTTAGTTTACTTAATAGAAATTTTTCCATTGTCCAGTTACGGCACTGAAAGTCTAAAACAGTGAAAACATTTATTTATGATATATGATAATCCAATCCTACTAATTACTTCTTGTTTCCACCGGACAGATATGGATAATGAAGATGAACAGAATTCAACAGCCAACAAAGCTAGTCCTTCGGTAAACAGGGAAAATCACTCGGATAATGAACACAACGATGAGAACATAAAGAGGTAAGTTGTCTCAATCGGAATCATAAATTTGTACCTTTTATTTCATTTCTATTGAAGAAGAATAAATTGATTTTCCGATTTTATCTATGTTCTTAGGCAGCGAACGGAAAGTGCAAGTTTTGAAGGAATACCGTCAACTCCCCCAAAATTCCTATCTCTCGAGGAGATAACCAGAGCTGCAAGAGGGATGACGAACATGGCCCTAGCCCACGAAATAGTTCTGGATAAGAACTTCAAGCTGCAACAATTGGACACCAGGACCTCGGTTCTTCAGAAACAAGTGAAGGAAATAATGCACCAAGCCTTTTGGGATATTCTGGCGGAACAATTAGCAGAAACTCCTCCTAATTACAGCCAAGCGTTAATCCTGCTGAAGGATATTATCGATGTAATAGCTCGCTCCATTAATTAGAGCGTTACCTTTCTTACAGATTCATACCATAATTTTCTATAAACGTATTCTTTCAACTTGTTCGTTACAGTCTTTGGACGAATTGGTGCTGCCACATCACAAGAAAATTCGTCAGAATATGAAGGAAGTCCTGGACGTAAAATTGATTAAGCAGCAAGCAGAGCAGGGCACTCTGGATTTCCACAGTTACGCAAACTTTGTGATCTCGATTATGAGCAAAGTGTGTGCTCCGGTGAGGGACGAGAAATTGTTGGAACTGAAACGAAAGACCAATGTAATCGACACGTTTAAAGGCATCATGGAGGCTCTACAACTTATGCGAATGGACCTGGCGAATTTCACTATAACCCTGATGAGGCCTAGCATAGTAGCGTCCAGTATCGAATACGAGAGAGACAAATTCAAGGAGTTTCTGGCTCTGCAGACCGATGGACTACATCTTACTCGGAAGTGGTTGCTGAAGCATCTGGACCCTGAGAAAATAGCTTCGGTCTCTGCCTCGGATGTCAATGCCATCAAGCAGATCACTCATTGCCTTTTAGCGGAGGCTTACTTGGATCTGCTCGAGTGGGACTTCACTCCTGATGCAGAGGTATTGCTTAACATCTATCGTTACTTATTCACTTATTAACAAAGAGTTAATCTGGTATTTAATCGTGCTGAAGAATCCTTTCTGTTTAGACTCTCATGTTGGATCAAGGTAGACTCATGGAACTACGAGACAAAACCTGCAGGGCATGCATCATTGGCTCGATCCTCCTATTGTGTGCTCCTGTGCTCAGCGTGACAAGCTTCAAAAAATCGTTGAAGGAGCATGTGGCTATCTTGTTGGAGCCGGTGCATTCTAATAGGTAAGTAGCCGATAGAAAAGTGAGAAAATGTGCTTCTATCTATTTTACAGGCAGTATTGTATAATTTTTGATACCATTTATGACACAATTAACCTGTAGGGTCGAATGTCGTTTTTAAAGATCCTATCGTCTGATTGCAGAGATCTAGAAACGGTTATGCAGAACGTCGTATTACAGGTAAAGTCTGACATCAAGACGATGGTGCCTGCCGAATACAAGACTCCCGAACTGTTGGAAAATTTGGAAACTCTGATCGAGGGCCAGATGTTGGATCTGAAAGACCCAAATCACAAGCTGCGCCGTATACTCAGTGAGTATAACATCGGCAGATGAATCAGAATTATCAAACTGTATATTTACCTGTAATGTGAAACCTCTAATTTTGCTGGAATTGATAGGTAGGCTTTTACCTTTCGGTATGTAATCAAAGGGTTTGTAGGCATGGCTATAGAAAATGTCCCGTTATTAGAATTAGCATTAAATATGGTTCGCTGGTACGGTGGTATTTCCTTACAGGACCAACTGCAAGTAAAGTTAGGTTAGAAAGTTTGATACTTCAATTTTTGTTTGCGTCATTAAATATGGTTCGCTGGTACGGTGGTATTTCCTTACAGGACCAATTGCACGTAAAGTTAGGTTAGAAAGTTTGATACTTCAATTTTTGTTTGTGAAAAGGGATTGTACGGTGGATATTAGATAATTTTCTTACCTAAGAGAATTATATCATTTTTCAGGCTCCAGGATCAGACAGTTCTTGCAGAAAATCATTCTCTCTCAGTCGGCAGCTCCACAAGAGATACCTACAGGGCTATCGGCAATGCAGGAGGAACTTGCTGCAATTGCTGCGCAATTTCTCATACTGGTGTCGCACAATCGCAGTGTGTTCGATGAGTACTATCAAGAGATTGTAGCCAACGCTATTGCCAATGGAGATACCGGTCCATCCAATGCAGACGTTGCCTAAAATAAGAAAGTTTAAAACTTTCGAGATTTTGTAAGAATGCTATTATTCACAAACTAGGATTTGTCGCGAGTGACGGCGCAAACAATAATGTGCATAATAATTTGACAGTACTCGGTGCTGCCATGAAATCAGTACTACGCACACTGACCAACTCTCGAGCTAGTACAAAAGACCGTACCGAAACTCTTGGTATCCTTCAAAGACAATAGTTTGACGCTATGAATTTCCACAGCAGTGTAAAAAAAAAAAGGAGCCTCAAAGAGTGAATATACATGGTGACTGCGATGTTCTCAATTAATAAGGAAGCAAGAAATAATATTTTCCCTGCTCGATGTGCAACCTTCCTGTGAAGTTGAACACTGCGGAAAGTAACTACGGGACCCTACCATGAAAACAGAACAGTACAGCTGATCGACACAAGTTACACAAAATGATCTCTTCGTAAACTACATGAAGCTTCATCGATTCCCCTCGTGAGACTTCCGGAACGTTTCAATCATGGGGTTCAGAAATACGTGCGACTAGTGTTCCGGACCTTCATTTTTACATTTTATGTATTTTCTTTTTTATAGACTTGGTTTTTTTCTAGAGTAGCTGAGTATTGTACGAGCTTAGTTACAATAATGAGAGAGTAAAAGCAGATGAATGGCGTACACGTGAGGATAAAAAGAAGGAATCGGTAAAAGGGCACTTGCTATTACTTAAAGAGAAGTGCCATTTTTTTAAATCAATGCTGTAGCGATGTGTGCAGGATCATTGATTAAAATAACAGCAGTAAGTGATTGTGAAAGTTTTAATTTTGCTGTGAATTGCAGCTTGTATACTATTGCAGGAAAAACTGTCAATTCAATGAGGTATTGGTGAGATAAACATATTTATGGTGCATCACATCGATTGAAAAATAATATCGAGTGGATGAGATCAAGTAACGTTTGAGACCAATAGAATGTTGCATTGTCAAGAATAATTGGCGATTGGTAACTGAATAACTGTTTGTAAGATAAATTAAGTAGAAAGTGCAAGAAGCGTAAGCAGGAATTAATTCTAGATCGGCCTGTCCTCATTGGCCCATGAAATGAAATGAAATGAAATGAAATCGATTCGAAGAGTATACCGCTTTCTAACAAGGAATTCTCTTAACGTGTAAATGCAAATAACCAGAATGATGTATTGCGATGTTTGTACCTCCTAGGAACGGATACAATAAATAATAAACAACAGAAAAGTACAATTTCATTATCTTCCCCTTTTCCAAGTTAACAAATGCATTCGATACAAATCGCAGAATTAGCAGAAAATCCATCGCAATTAACGCTACTCGTAATTATGTACACAAGATATATCGAGTTACAAATGTCCCAGTTTCCAAGTTAACAAAGGCATTCTATGCAAATCGCATAATTAGCAGAAAATCCATCGCAATTAACGCTACTCGTAATTATGTACAGAAAAAAATATCGCGTTACAAGGTGCCAAAGCAGTTTAAATAATTTATTCCTAAAAGTTAAGCGCATCCAAAACTTTGACGTGCATGTCAAAGCGTTCTATGTGCTGCTTCTTTAAAAAACTCCTAAAGCCTGAAACAATGATAAAAATGTAATGTAATCATTCATTCGATCGATGAAAGAGAAAAGAAAATAAATAAACAGGAGAAAAGGTATAACCCTTGAATAGATGTCCTAGATTTTCGTTCGCAGGGAATAAGATCTCCAGCGTGTCTATGAGCTCCTGAAAGTTTCCATCCTTCGTGTAGCTCTGAATAATCTTCGCGAACATCTTGTACTTGTCCTCCGATAAAACTCGCTTGACCTGAAATAAAATTTCTCTGTAATGCATTAAGGCGAAGTGAAACACGTCGAGGAACTTGATCAACGTCGATAAAGAAGATTTTTCTAAATGCCTACGTTGCCGACGTTCGTTTTTATATTGACAGTTATATCGAATTATATTGGGCATTGTACCAAATAGCATACTCCACCTGTCGTTTTCGTACAATAATTATAAAAAAATCGAAGTAAAACTCCAGAAATCCTCTGGATTCATGCTTTCTGGGGCCCTAATTGACTGCAGAGGAACCCCCTGCGCCATCTGTGATTTCCAGGTCAATTAAATTTTCACTTCGAGACCTCGTATTCCCATCGTTTTAGCATAGAAGCGCATACAACACTTTTTTTGCCTTTATCCCGTTCAAATGCGAGTTTATCGATTACCAGAATGTTATAAATTGTCATAAAATTGTCCTGATCTTTTCATTTCGCATATCAGAGCCTTTGATAATTCTATATCGATCGAAATATGAGAGCTCGACGCCGTTTTGGTTCTAGTCTGGGCTGAGTTAAAAAATTTTTCTTAAAAAATCAAAATTTTGAATGTGTCAGGACAATTCTTAGATGATCAAGAGTGATGTGTCAAAATTTCGGACAGTTTGGTCTAATACCCTTAAAAAAAAGTGTTGTATTCGAAACGACTGATTTGAAGAGGGTTTCACTTCACCTTAAGGTGAGGCCCTACTTGACTGTAGAAGGACCTCGTGCGCCATCTGTGATTTCCAGGTCAATTAAATTTTCACTCCGAGACCTCGTATTCCCATCTGTTCTGCGACACTAAACCAACTCGCGATTGTCAGTCAATCCCCGAGGGTCGTAAATCCTCGGGCTGGGGAAGACGGGCTCGAATAGTGTTTTGCTGAAGAGGGTATTAACCGCCAGCAGCTGGTTTCGCGTATTGAATGAAATATTTCGGATTTTAGTGACACAACAAACTGTATTTCCTTTACAGACAAGGGAAGATGCGTGAATTTACGGTGGTGGTTAGTTGACTCGGCAACTGGTCTTCGCGTTTGCGTTGACTCGGCAACGAAATGGTTAAGTTCTCAGTTGGCTCGGCAACTGGACCCTTTGTACGTTGACTCGGCAACGTTTTTGATATCCGAAGTTGTCTCGGCAACTTTCGGTTGGTTGACTCGGCAACGTTTTAAGAGACCCGAAGTTGTCTCGGCAACTTTCTGAGAGAATCTACGTTGACTCGGCAACGTTTTAAGAGAATCGAAGTTGTCTCGGCAACTTTCTGATGGTATCTACGTTGACTCGGCAACGCTTTACTGGACTCGATGTTGACTCGGCAACGGTCTGTAGGAATCTGATTTTTACCAAAAATCTTAAAAAATATCCGAATGCATAGTCCTCCCTCCAACTCGGTGGAGGGAGGAAGTCGGACCTTGAGTCGAGCATTCTCATTGGCAGAGAGAAATTCCCGAAGGGTTTCCGCCCTCGAAGGCACCCGCGAAGCGGCCGGCACGTAGGCCGCGGGTTCGCGGAAAAAACCCTCGAGTGGCGTCTGGTCGCCAGAAGCGGGCTTCGGAATTTTTAGAAAGTTAAAAAATCTGTTCGCCAGACGTCATCTCGGACCTTCGGCGAAAATCCTCGAAAGGAGACCCTTTGAGAATGCTCGGACTCGTAAGTTTTATTGCCCCCCTTTCGAGGGTAGCTCGGGTCCTTCGGTACGCGTGGGAAGGACCTCGAGTTTCCGTGGGCCTTGACTCGAGCGATTATAAAAGATTAAATTTATACTACTAATTAGCGCGGATGGGCTATCGACGCTCCACCATCGTTTTAGCATAGAAGCGCATACAACACTTTTTTTGCCTTTATCCCGTTCAAATGCGAGTTTATCGATTACCAGAATGTTCTAAATTGTCATAAAATTGTCCTGATCCTTTCATTTCGAATATCAGAACCTTTGATAATTCTATATCGATCGAAATATGAGAGCTCGACGCAGTTTTGGTTCTGGTCTGGGCTGAGTTAAAAAATTTGTATAAAAAATCCAAATTTTGAACGTGTCAGGACAATTCTTAGATGATCAGGAGTGAGGTGTCAAAGTTTCGGACAATTTGGTCCAATACCCTTAAAAAAAAGTATTGTATTCGAATCGACTGATTTGAAGGGGGTTTCACTTCACCTTAACCCTAATCATTCGTAGATGCATATTCGCGCTACGTACGTTCTTCAAGTACTCCTTGCCCATTTCTCTTTTCTCGTCGATAGATTTCGTCTCGATAAGAGGTTTATCTTCGCTGCCTTCCGGGGTCGTTTTACTCTTCGGCTGAGCACTGGTCGAAGGCTCGGATAAATTGGCGTTGAATTCGACCGGTAGGACTTTTAGTTTCCTCTTCTTCGTGGCTGGCTCCTTCACGTCGGCGGACAACTCGCAGCGTGTCCAGCTGCCTTTCAGTTGGCACTCGCTAAAATTAATTTCCGACTTCGACGAGGTCTCCAGCATCTCGAAGAAGTCCTTCTTAGATTCCTTCCCCGGCTTGGCTTGCGACAAGTCACCCACGTAGTCCTGGATGTTGTAACTTTCGGATTTACTCGCAGGAGCCCTTGGAGAAACAGGGATATTTCCTGAAGACCGAGTCGTCGTCGCGTTGAATCTTGCTGGTACTGCTGGCAACGAGTAATCCTCCCTGTTGTACTTGACTTTGTTCATCGTTGGCTGCGGCAACTAAAAAAAAATTATTTCCATAGATGAAAATGATTTTTGCATCTGCGACACATCATCAGACTCGTTTGTAATGCAACGTCCCGGTGAACACTGTTATATAACTGTTGGGTAAATTTGTTAGTTTGAAGTTACGTAACTGTTAGGTTATTATATTGTAACAAATGTTATGTTATTTGTTAGTTTTAAGCTACGTAACTGTTAGATTTGGTGTTCAGTGGGACGTATCAGTTAATTCACTTGTAATGCATCGTAAGGTAGGTTCTGAAACTCGCAAAGCTTCATTTTTTATAAACTATTTTTAAAATGCCTATAAATAAATTGGAAAAGAACTGAAATTTCATGAGTTTCAGGACCTCCCTTATAGTCTTCCTATTCACGTTGTGAAGTTTCAAACTATTCGGTAAACCGAGTTGGGAGAAAAGTTTTATAAACGAAACCTCTTCGACGTCACTTTCACAACACCTTAAAACTAACAAATAACATAACGTTTGTTACAATGGAATAACCTAACAGTTATGTAACATGGAGCTAACAGGTTACATAACATTTCTTACTATCATATCTATATAAATGTAGCATAACTTTGTTACTCTCGTCTTATACTATGTTACTGTTCTGATATTACTGTGTATATGCAGCACATATTCGTAACAAAACAGAACTACACTGGTGCTGTCATTTATTTTATTAAATAATCGTTATCGTCATTGTTCGCTAGTCAAATAAAATCCTAATTGTCTTTAAGTAAAATCACATAGTTTATCATTACATAATTGCATTGAAAGTCCGATGTATCATTTAATATCTAACTATTGTCAAGTACCAAAAAATAATTAAAAATAAAAAATTATATAATTTTGAATAAAATTGCGTGATCTTTTTTATTAAATGCATGAAAAAATAATATTATTTTAAGGTAACTGAAATTATAACATTAATATAACGTGTTACCTTACCGAGTGGGAAATAATAACTAACATCTAACTTCCATGTTACTTTTATGCTACGTAACATGTTACTTTTATGCTACGTAACATGTTAGTTTCGAAAACGTAACATTTACCCAACAGTTATATAACAGTGATCACTGGGTAGTTCCATTTTCTTTTTAAATACCACGAATTACGTAACTAACAGTATTCTCGGCATATCTGAAGAACTCCCTCAGCTCTTTCGTGACCACTCCGAAGTTTGTGAATTTCTTCAAGTGTGGCCTCAGCCAAGCCGATAGCTGTTTCTGAAAGTTTGGATTTTCAAATCGACAATCGCATAGAATGATAGCTCCGTAATCATCTTGGTGGCGAATGACACGACCGATGGCCTGGTTAACAGCTCGAGATGCTTCCAGCTGATACCATTGTTGGCCTGTCAAGCACTGGAAAAGAAATCAATGTCTATAAATCCTCATAATTTTAATTAACAAGTACTGCGTCGGGCCAGTCACCTCTCGGTCCTTGGTTCTGATCTCTTCCAAGTATTTCTGCTTCAAGACAACTCTGGGATCTTTTAGAGGAGGAAATGGAAGACCGGTAATCAGTACAGCTCTACCATTAGCGTTGGCAAAATCTAATCCTTCGCTGACTTTCCCTCGACACACTGCCATGAAAATTGCTCCCTTGCCGGAAGGATCTTGAATCTTTTCATAATACTCGTTCATGATGTTTAGGAAACTTTCCTTGGATTGAGGTTCCACATATATTGGCTGGAAATATTTATACAATGTTAGAAACAGGAAATAAGTGGTACACACAGGTGTCTTACGTACCTTACGGCTAGCTATTTTTGTCCATAGGCCAGAATTCTGCCATTCATCTTTGCACTTCTTCATTATTGGATAAGATGGAAAGAACACCAGCATACCATGGGGAACCAGGAAGCTGAAATTGTATACGGTCCTTCCAAGAGATGCGATGTATTTTGGATCATTTCTGTACAGGCGACGATGAAGTTTGTAAATGTTACTTGCCATGTATTTTAATTTAAGAAAATATTAGGGCATAATTATACGCTTGGAGATACCTCGTGTTAAACGAAGAGTTAAGAGGATGGCCATCGGGCCCTTGACTGAGTACTCCGACACACACTTGACGTCCCGTTATGATGTGAGGATTCTCAAGTTGCACATCTATTGGAATACCCATCTCTGATATAAATGGCTTCAATGGTGATAGCGTACCACTGGTTAGAATCACCGAGCGAATACCTTGTTCTGCTAATTGCTGCATTCTTAGAACCAGACACGATTTCACTTTTGAATGAATATCATTGAACACTTAAAATTTAAAACAGAATAATAAACGTAATTAACAATTACCCAAAACCGGGACTAAAACACCAGTAACAGATGAGTTTTCCTTCACTGGTTTTCACGATTTTCTTGGACTCCCAACTATCAGTTTTCTGATTTTTCTTCGCATCTTCAGGCTGAATGTAAACCTTGTAACACCTCTTAACGTCCTCTCGGTGTTTTAGTGCACCTTTTCCACTATTGAAGACGATTCTTAGGAGATCGCTGAATTTTTGAAGTCCGGTTCCTCTCCTTGAGAATGGAGAAGTACCGGTTGCTGACAAGTAGACAATAATTTTGTCTAACTTGTCTATCACAAGTTGCTCTTTGCCATGCGTCAGCTGGAAAACAATGAAGTTATTACTTTGCTTTATCCGTTTGTAAAATAATTCTTCTTTACCTCTATTTTCTCAAGGAGCTCGAAGATGTAACCACCTGGCATGACATCCCCTTCCTCACGTTTTTGAATTTTAATCTCATCTACAGCTTTTTCTAATTCTAAAAACATAGTCTTCAAGATACATAAATCTTCTGCAGTGAAATCTTTTTGGACGGAATTGGATCCCTCGGATGAAAAATCAATTTCTTGTTCTAATTCATTCGCCATCGATCTCATCACAGCTGTTATTTCATCAATACATAAAGCTATATCTGTGCTGCTTATCTGTAATGATTGACCTTTTACATTATTCTAATGATAAAACAAAAATTTTCAACAATAGGGGTAACGCAAAATAAATACAATATATTACTTGTAAAGATGCAGCTTCCTCGCATGTCTTCTCAATATTGTGCGCTTCATCTAAGAGCACCACATTATTTAACAACTCTATTCCTTGTGTTTTCCTTGTCTTGGGATCTAATAAATAATTATAAGGCATGAAGGTGATGTCAGCAGACTGTTTCAATTCCTTTGATAAAAAGTAAGGGCAGCACTTCACTTTTTGACTTGCCTTTACCAAGTCTTCTATATCGAGAATATCTTGTCGAAATATAGGATCGTCTTTTCTGTATAAATATAAACAAACTTGACACAGGGAATTAAATGTACAATCATGTTACATTCAAATATACATCTCGTTAAATACCTATGATCGACGTTATTATAGTACATGCACGTTCTAGCTTTTACTTTTGCTTGGCACATTTGAATTTTCATAAACGAATTTTGCTCCTTAGAGACTTCTGGATGAATGCAAAGCTGGTCCCTTGATCCCAGCACCGCTACCTTAACATGTTTGTAAGATGTTCTCTTTAATTCCTGCATAGCTTGTGAAAGTTGAGAATGTGTCCTAGAGGCGTAAATAATCTTCGGCATCGTCCAGCCAAAGTTTGTAGATATATTAGGCGTCCCCGCTGCCTTGTCAAGTTTGTTATTCAATTGATTAAAGAAGCTTCCTCCAAATTCCTCATTTTGAAGAGCTCCTGCCTGCACTTGAGCTTGCATCTGCGCCTTTTTGATCAGGAGCCAACTCAGCGAGGAGCACAGTAAACACAACGTCTTTCCAGTACCTGTAAATCATTGTCGAATAACTTGTTTTAACACAACTCGTAAATTATAACTAATCATATTTAAGAATATACCTGTAGGAGACTCCAACACACCGTGTTTACTATTTTGTAAACATTCTATCACTTTTGCCATATACTCCTCCTGAACAGAGTACGGTTTAAAGGGAAAGGTAACAATAACTCCATTGATTGTTATATCCGGCATATTGACAGGCACCAGTTTAACAGTGAAATCGAACAAAAAGCTCCTTATTTGACAATTAAACAGAATTTATTCTGCTGGAACAGCAACATTGACCCTGCTTTGCTTCGCCCCAAAATTCGCGCCAAAACGCGACCTAACCTATTTCCTCGGTACATTCGCCGGCTGGCTGGACGTTTAAAGAGACATCTTTTGAGGTTATTTTCACAAAATGTATGTAGTAAATGTCCAAAAAACATTTTTGTCAAACCAATCAGGGCATGTTCATTTGAAACATTTTAAACATTGCAGGTTATGCTGTCAAGTGTTAAGGTTAGGCTGTAATCAGCTGGCTGGTGGACGATTGCATTGGTTGGGCGGATGCTCTTGCCGAGAACTCGTCACGCAAGGTTAGCTTTTACCGATTTTTACTCATTCTTATACCCATAATTTTATAGAAAATTTATTCAATCATAGTGGAACAGTTTTGAAAGGCAAAACAATAGGAGAGAAATGTCACACCTAGTTCAAGGGAATGTATTTTATGCTTGGCATTTACCATATCGTTGGTCATTGTCCTCAAAAAAGAATGAAAGTATTTCAAGGCTTCAAAGCCGTGAACTCTAGTGTCAATGAAATAATTACGGAAAACAAGGTTACATTTTACCACTTTACAGTCAAATTATATAGCTGGAATCTTGGTAACATTAGATATCGAGAAAGTAGAATGTAAAGAATAAGAATGGAAAGGAATGGGCTATTATGTATTAAAAACTAAAGTTTAGGGTGTGTTTGATGGTGAAAGAGATAAATTTTAATATATAATTTATCATCTCATCTAATCGAGTTTCAAAACATGTATAAAGGTGCTCCATTTTCAAGTTCCTTTGATAAGAGTTCATTGGCTTCCTGTTTATCACCTTCGCACAAGTCGAAGCTATATCTTTTCAGACCTAAAGAGGAAAAGAATTCTACCAGATTGCAACTCCTCATTTCTTTCTGCACATAATAGCGTAATTGTCTTTACTGTTTCGGGTCATTTGTTTAAACGCTAGTGCATAGATTTCAGCCATTTTATAAGATATAAGTAGGTAAGTTTAGAATTATCAAGTGACACAATTGGTTTTATATTAAGACGTATTGATAAACCGCTGACAATCTTAGTGATTCTACCATTCCAGTGTGAGACGATCCAATAAATCTCACTGTTAGCAAAGCTTGTTCTTTAGTTTATAATAAATAATTATTGTAATATTTTACAGGTGCAGTAAAAGCTTCTCAAGATGCGACTAGTGATCTGTGATACCGTGGACTTCGTAGCGGAATGGTCTGCCAAGTATGTAATGAAAAGGATCAATAATTTTCAACCAAATGAAAATAAATACTTCGTCCTCGGACTGCCTACTGGTAATCCCACCATTATTTCCTGTACATTAGATCTGAAAAGTATTGAACATGTATTAAATTATTTCCATTACTTCTTTAGGAGGGACACCGTACGGAATGTATGTGAAACTTATAGAGTACTACAAGGCTGGAAAAATTTCATTCAAATATGTTAAGACATTCAATATGGATGAATACGTGGATCTACCAAGAGATCATCCAGAGTCATATCATTATTACATGTACAATAATTTTTTTAAGCACATAGACATCGATCCTAAAAACGTTCACATTCTTGATGGCAATGCACCAGACCTGGAAAAAGAATGCAATGAATTTGAGCAGCAAATTAAAGATGCTGGTGGGATAGAATTATTCATTGGAGGTAAATGACAATTTCTGAATTATTAAGAAATATGAATTTATATCTCTACCCTGAGAATAATAATTATATGTTTGTCTTTAATAAGGTATCGGTCCTGACGGACACATAGCCTTTAATGAACCAGGATCGTCATTGGTTTCTCGTACGAGAGTCAAGGCCCTAGCTCAGGATACTTTGGAAGCAAATGCCAGATTCTTTGGGAATGATATAAATAAAGTGCCAAAACAAGCACTGACAGTTGGGGTGGGAACTGTAATGGATTCGAAGGAAGTGATGATACTTATTACTGGATCTCATAAAGCATTTGCACTTTATAAAGCCATCGAAGAGGGAGTCAATCACATGTGGACCGTGTCAGCTTTCCAGCAACATCCACGTACACTAATCATTTGTGACGAAGATGCTACACTGGAGCTTCGGGTGAAGACGGTGAAGTACTTCAAGGTATTGATTTTTAATAATCCTCATCATGACTTTATCAATTCTTTCAAGATATTAATCAATTAACTTATTGACTATTTTGTCCTCTTTGTACTTGTATTACATTTTTGTTGTACTCTCTAGGCTCTCAGTACTGTACACCAGAAATTGATCGAGGAAGACAGAAGTGCACTTCCACGTCAAACCCAGTCTGAGACCGAGTCTTAAAACAGTAAGTACTCCCAATCCCTAAACATAATCCTACATAAATAAAGTATAATTATTCAATCCCCTTTATTTTCCAGAATCTATGAAACGGAAGAGAATTGCCCGAAGGAACGAGCCTACAACTTTATTAACACGGATTTCCTAGAAGTGTAACTCGAATTTCATTTATATAAACCTTCGTGATATTCCTCATAACAGGGCACGATATTTTTATATTTTTAACACGTGTACGTGAGAATAAATATATCTATATACACATACACGTTTCTTCGTCACCTGCTCGATTAAATGAATTTAAGATGATACAAAAGGTACTGGGAAATTTAATCGAGGTCGATAAATTAAAATTTATCAATACCCTTTTTAATGGGAATGCCATTCCGAATACTTAAGGTGAAGTGAAACACGTCGAGGAACTTGATCGACGTCGATAAAGAAGATTTTTCTAAATGCCTACGTTGTCGACGTTCGTTTTTATATTGACAGCTGTATCGAATTATATTGGTTATTGTACCAGATAGCATACTCCACCTGTCGTTTTCATACAATAATTATAAAGAAATTGAAGTAAACCTCCAGAAATCCTCTGGATTCATGCTTTCTGGGGCCCCAATTGACTGCAGAGGGACCCCCTGCGCCATCTGTGATTTCCACGTCAATTAAATTTTCACTACGAGACCTCGTATTCCCATCGTTTTAGCATAGAAGCGCATACAACTCTTTTTTTGCCCTTATCCTGTTCAAATGAGAGTTTATTGATTACCAGAGTGTTATTAATTGTCATAAAATTGTCTCGACCCTTTCGTTTCTCATATCGGAGCCTTCGATAATTGTATATCGATCGAAATATGAGAGCTCGACTCCATTTTGGTTCTAGTCTAGGCTGAGTTAACAAATTTTTCTTAAAAAATCCAAATTTTGAATGTGTCAGGACAATTCTTAGATGATCAGGCGTGACGTGTCAAAGTTTCGGACAGTTTGGTCCAATACCCTTAAATAAAAGTGTTGTATTTGAATCGACTGATTTGAAGGGGGTTCCACTTCACCTTAAGGTGTCGAGGAACGTCGAGGAACTTGATCGACGTCGATAAAGATGATTTTTTTAAATGCCTACGTTGTCGACGTCCGTTTTTATATCGACAGCTGTGTCGAATTACATTGAATATTGTACCAAATGGCATACTCCACCTGTCGTTTTCGTACAATAATTATAAAGAAAGCGAAGTAAAACNAGTACGATATTAGATTATGTACATATCATTCGCTCCATTCCGAAGAAAGCGAAGTAAAACGCTAGAAATCTTCTGGATTCGTGCTTACTGTGGCCCTAATTGACTGCAGAAGGACCCCCTGCGCCATCTGTGATTTCCAGGTCAATTAAGTTTTCACTCCGAGACCTCGTATTCCCACCGTTTTAGCATAGAAGCGCATACAACATTTTTTTTGCCCTTATCCCGTTCAAATGCGAGTTTATCGATTACCAGAGTGTTATTAATTGTCATAAAATTGTCTCGACCCTTTCGTTTCTCATATCAGAGCCTTCGATAATTGTATATTAATCGAAATATGAGTGCTCGACTCCATTTTGGTTCTAGTCTGGGCTGAGTTAACAAATTTTTCTTAAAAAATCCAAATTGTGAATGTGTCAGGACAATTCTTAGATGATCAGGCGTGAGGTGTCAAAGTTTCGGACAGTTTGGTCCAATACCCTTAAATAAAAGTGTTGTATTCGAATCGACTGATTTGAAGGGGGTTTCACTTCACCTTAACAAATCGACACCGTATTTCACCGTTCTCTGAGGAGATGGTCCAAGGCCGCCGAATGGGAATTCGCTTGCTGATCGTTTACGATGACGTTGCTCATTTCGAAGGTCGGCCCTGAGAAAAGACGTTTATTAGATTCAAAGCAAACAATATCGTCACCGCATAACGAGGGTTTAAAGTGATCTGAAAGTGACATCTGAAGGATCGATCGTGAAACTTTTCTCCTAACTGGGTGCACCGAATCGTTCCAACCTTTACTACCCAGTGAACACTGTTATATAACTGTTGGGTAAATGTTACGTTTTCGAAACTAACATGTTGTGTGACATAAAAGTAACATGGACGTTAGGTATTAGTTATTATTTCCCACTCGGCAATGTAACATGTTATGTAACGCGTTATATTAATGTTATAATTTCAGTCACCTTAAAATAATATTAATTTTTCATTCCTTAATGAAAAAGATCACGCAATTTTATTCAAAATTATATAATTTATTATTTTTAATTATTTCTTGGTACTTGACAATAGTTAGATATTAAATGACAAATCAGACTTTCAATGAAATTATGTAATGATAAACTATCTGATTTTACTTAAAGACAATTAGGATTTTATTCGACTAGCGAACAATGACTATAATACATAAATGTTAAGTTACTGCATTGTAACAAATGTCATGTAACTAATTAGCTCTATGTTACGTAACAGTTAGGTTATTACATTGTAACAAACGTTATGTTATTTGTTAGTTTTAAGTTACGTAACTGTTAGGTTATTACATTGTAACAAACGTTATGTTATTTGTTAGTTTTAAGTTACGTAACTGTTAGGTTTGATGTTCAGTGGGAGTACTCCATATGTCAAATCACAATGCTAAACCAATATTGATATATATAAAACATGAAATATTTGGACTATATCTGGGAAACATTATCATATATACATAATCTGATATTGTACTTAAAATATAATTCCAATGTCGAATATACATGAGGAATATTTTCCAACTCCTTTTCTATATTCTATGAATATTTTATACTGTCTGAGTTCCGAATATCCGAGCAGTCTTATTTTAAAAGATCGGGAATATCCGGATCCAAGATGGCGGCCATTCACATAGACCGCAAAGGAGACATAAATAAATGCGAAAGGTAACCGCCACAAGCGAATACGGTAAAATAAGCACAAATTTTCGTAGATCATGGAGTCATCGTTAGTTACGCTATTTTCTTCCGATATCCGGAACGAACAAACGTGACGTTGCTGTTCACTGAATGGAGCGAATGGAGCGGATGCAGCAAACGGAAACGCGGATAAAATACCTCGCGACCTCGGGGCATCCCCCGGTTACGAAAATGTATAAAATAATTGTTAACTTTAGTATTTCAATGTTATATTACAAACCTTTTCTAACGCTTGTAGTATTTATAGAACCGTATTCCATATTTCAAGTGACATTGCTAAACCAATATTGTATATATGTACATAATCTAATATTGTACTTAAAATATCAATCCAATGTCGAATATACATGAGGAATATTGTCCAACTCCTTTTCTATATTCTATGAATATTTTATACTGTCTGAGTTCCGAATATCCGAGCAGCCTTATTTTAACCCTCTATGGACCCGTGGAACTTTCAGGTCATGTTTTAAATGAAAATTTTTTTTTTCATTTACATATATAGGTTCCTAATTGTTGATTTTTCGTTCCCCCAATTTTTTTTTATTTAATGAAAAACTCGACCCATAGAGGGTTGAAAGATCCGGATCCAAGATGGCGGCCATTCACATAGCCGCAGAGGAGTCGTAAATAAATGCGAAAGGCAACCGCCACAAGCGAATACGGCAAAATAAGCCCAAATTTTCGTAGATCATGGAGTCACCTTAGTTATTCTGCTTTTTTAGGGTATTTTCTTCCGATATCCGGAACGACCAAACGTGACGTTGCTGTTCACGGAATAGAGCGAATGGAGCGGATGCAGCAAACGGAAACGCGGATAAAATAGCTCGCGACCTCGGGGCATCCCCCGGTTACGTAATACTCGGTATTTGATTGAGCCTATTTTAAAATTAAATTCTTCGGAATCTAAACAATGCAGAGCGAGGCGGTGCGGCGTCGCGTTGCATCACCCTGATTGCTTCTATACGGATTGAAGATGAATTACTCGGCATACTCCCTTCCCATAGGTCGACACGACGAGGACCTTTCACGAGTAATTGCTCGAACATTATCGCCGTGTCAGGGAACGCGTCACGGCTGAAAACGACCTCGTTCGCTCCGGTAAGCTTTCCTGCTGTTCGCATTCTTGGAAATATTCCAAGCGCCAGTAAAAAGCATTTTTACATTACGCGCGTCCTGGAGACCATTGCAATCCGCATCTCCACGTCTAAATGATTTTCCGCGTCATCTACCCCGACAGAATAAAATATTCATGGGATATAGAAAAGAAATTGGAAAGTATTCCTCGTGTATATTCGACATTGGATGTGATATTTTGAGTACAATATTAGATTATGTACATATCATTCGCTCCATTCCG